>NC_062228.1:66864270-67096097 GCF_902686445.1 Sciurus carolinensis | reverse complement strand
ATACCCTCCATCCCACACTGGGGCAGGTCCACGCTGGAGCCAGGACTTCCCTGCTTCCTTCCCACGCTGTGGCAGGTCCACGCTGGATCCAGGTCTTCCCCTCCTTCCTTCCCACCCTGGGGCAGGCCCACGCTTCAGCCAGGACTTCCCTCTTTCCTTCCCACATTGGGGCAGGTCCACGATGCTGCCAGGACTTCCCTCCTTCCTTCCCAAACTGGGGCAGGCCAACGCTGGAGCCAGGACTTCCCTCCTTCTTTCCCACCCAGAGGCAGGACCACGCTGGAGGCAGGACTTCCCCTCCTTCCTTCCCACGCTGGTGCAGGACCACGCTGTAGGCAGGACTTCCCTCCTTCCTTCCCACCCTGGGGCAGGGCCACACTGGTGCCAGGACTTCCCACCTTCCTTCCCACCCTGGGGCAGGTCCACGAAGCAGCCAGGACTTCACCTCCTTCCCACCCTGGGGCAGGTCCATGCTGGAGCCAGGACTTCCCTCCTTCCTTCCCACACTTGGGCAGGTCCATGATGCAGCCAGGACTTCCCCTCCTTCCCACACTGGGGCAGGTCCACGCTGGAGGCAGGACTTCCCCCCTTCCTTCCCACACTTGGGCAGGTCTACGCTGGAGCCAGGACTTCCCCCCTTCCTTCCCACACTTGGGCAGGTCTACGCTGGAGCCAGGACTTCCCTCCTTCCTTCCCAACCTGGGGCAGGTCCTCCATGCAGCCAGGTCTTCCCCTCCTTCCCACATTGGGGCAGGTCCAAACTGGAGCGAGGACTTCCCTCCTTCCTTCGCACACTGGGGCAGGACCACGATGCAGCCAGGACTTCCCCTACTTCCCAACCTGGGGCAGGTCCACCCTGGAGCCAGGACTTCCCTCCTTCCTTTCCACCCTGGGTCAGGCCCACTGTGCAGCCAGGACTTCCTCTCCTTCCCACCCTGGGGCAGGTCCACGCTGGAGTCAGGACTTCCCTCCTTCCTTCCCACCCTGGGGCAGGTCCATGCTGGAGCCACGACTTCCCTCCTTCCTTCCCACACTTGGGCAGGACCACGCTGGAGCCAGGACTTCCCCTCCTTCCTTCCCACCCTGGGTCAGGTCCTCACTGGAGCCACGACTTTCCTCCTTCCTTCCCACCCTGGGGCAGGCCCACGATGGAGCCAGGACTTCCCTCCTTCCTTCCCACTCTGGGAAAGGTCCACGCTGGAGCCAGGACTTCCCACCTTCCTTCCCACGCTGGGGCAGGTTCATGCTGGAGCCAGGACTTCCCTCCTTCCTTCCCACACTGAGGCCGGACCACACTTCAGCCAGGACTTCCCATCCTTCCTTCCCATGCTGGGGCAGGTCCACAATGCAGCCAGGACTTCCCCTCCTTCCTTCCCACCCTGGGGCAGGTCCACGATGCAACCAGGTCTTCCCTCCTTCCTTCCCACGCTGGGGCAGGTCCACGATGCAACCAGGTCTTCCCTCCTTCCTTCCCACCCTGGGGCAGGTCAACAAAGCAGCCAGGACTTCCCCTCCCTCCCACTCTGTGGCAGGTCCACGCTGGAGCCAGGACTTCCCTCCTTCCTTCCTACACTGGGGCAGGTCCACGCTGGAGCCAGGACTTCCCTCCTTCCTTCCCACGCTGGGGCAGGTCCACGATGCAGCCAGGACTTCTCTCCTTCCTTCCCACGCTCGGGCAGGCCGACGCTGGAGCCAGGACTACCCTCCTTCATTCCCACACTGGGGCAGGACCACGAGGCAGCCAGGACTTCCCCTCATTCCCAACCTGGGGCAGGTCCACCCTGGAGCCAGGATTGCCCTCCTTCCTTCCCACCCTGGGTCAGTTCCACGCTGGAGCCTGGACTTTCCTCCTTCATTCCCACACTGGGTCAGGACTATGCTGGAGCCAGGACTTCCCCTCCTTCCTTCCTACGCTGGGGCAGGTCCACGCTTGAGATAGGACTTCCCTTCCTTCTTTCCCACCCTGGGAGAGGCCCACGCTGGAGCCAGGACTTCCCCTCCTTCCTTCCCACCCTGGGGCAGGTCCACACTGGAGCCTGGACTTCCCCTCCTTCCTTCCCACACTGGGGCAGGACCACGCTGGAGCCAGGACTTCCCCTCCTTCCTTCCCACCCTGGGGCAGGTCCATGCTGGAGCCTGGACTTCCCCTCCTTCCTTCCCACACTGGGACAGGTCCACGCTGGAGCCAGGACTTCTCCTCCTTCCCACCCTGGGGCAGGCCCATGCTGGATCCAGGACTTCCCCTCCTTCCTTCCCACCCTGGGTCAGGCCCACGCTGGAGCCAGGACTTCCCCTCATTCCTTCCCACGCTGGGGCAGGTTCACGCTGGAGTCAGGACTTCCCTCCTCCCTTCCCACACTCGGGCAGGACCACCTTGGAGCCAGGACTTCCCCTCCTTCCTTCCCACCCTGGGGCAGGCCCACGCTGGAGATAGGACTTCCCTCCTTCCTTCCCACACTGGGGCAGGACCACGCTGGAGCCAGGACTTCCCCTCCTTCCTTCCCACCTGGGGCAGGTTCATGCTGGAGCCAGGACTTCCTTCCTTCCTTCCCACACTGGGGCAGACCACGCTGGAGCCAGGACTTCCCCTCCTTCCTTCCCACACTGGGGCAGGTCCACGCTGAGCCAGGACTTCCCTCCTTCCTTCTCACACTTGGGCAGGACCACGCTGGAGCCAGGATCCCCCTCCTTCCTTCCCACCCTGGGTCAGGTCCTCGCTGGAGCCAGGACTTCCCTCCTTCCTTCCCACCCTGGGGCAGGTCCACCATGCAGCCAGGACTACCCCTCCATCCCACACTGGGGCAGGTCCACGCTGGAGCCAGGACTTCCCTGCTTCCTTCCCACGCTGTGGCAGGTCCACGCTGGATCCAGGTCTTCCCCTCCTTCCTTCCCACCCTGGGGCAGGCCCACGCTTCAGCCAGGACTTCCCTCCTTCCTTCCCACCCTGGTGTATGTTCACGCTGGAGCCAGGACTTCCCTCCTTCCTTCCCACACTGAGGCTGGACCACACTTCAGCCAGGACTTCCCCTCCTTCCTTCCCATGCTGGTGCAGGTCCACAATGCAGCCAGGACTTCCCCTCCTTCCTTCCCACCCTGGGGCAGGTCCACGATGCAACCAGGTCTTCCCTCCTTCCTTCCAACGCTGGGGCAGGTCAACAAAGCAGCCAGGACTTCCCCTCCTTCCCACCCTGTGGCAGGTCCACGCTGGAGCCAGGACTTCCCTCCTTCCTTCCCACACTGGGGCAGGTCCACGCTGGAGCCAGGACTTCCCCTCCTTCCTTCCCACCCCGTGGCAGTCCCATGCTGGAGCCAGGACTTCCCTCCTTCCTTCCCACACTTGGGCAAGACCACGCTGGAGCCAGGAATTCCCCTCCTTCCTTCCCACCATGGGGCAGGTCCACGCTGGAGCCAGGACTTCCCTCTTTCCTTCCCACATTGGGGCAGGTCCACGATGCTGCCAGGACTTCCCTCCTTCCTTCCCACACTCGGGCAGGTCCACGCTGGATCCAGGACTTCCCCTCCTTCCTTCCCACCCCATGGCAGTCCCATGCTGGAGCCAGGACTTCCCTCCTTCCTTCCCACACTTGGGCAGGACCACGCTGGAGCCAGGATTCCCCTCCTTCCTTCCCACCCTGGGGCAGGTCCACGATGCAACCAGGTCTTCCCTCCTTCCTTCCCACACTGGGGCAGGTCAACAAAGCAGCCAGGACTTCCCCTCCTTCCCACCCTGTGGCAGGTCCACGCTGGAGCCAGGACTTCCCTCTTTCCTTCCCACATTGGGGCAGGTCCACGATGCTGCCAGGACTTCCCTCCTTCCTTCCCAAACTGGGGCAGGCCAACTCTGGAGCCAGGACTTCCCTCCTTCTTTCCCACCCAGAGGCAGGACCACGCTGGAGGCAGGACTTCTCTCCTTCCTTCCCACACTCGGGCAGGTCCACGCTGGAGCCAGGACTTCCCCTCCTTCCTTCCCACCCCGTGGCAGTCCCATGCTGGAGCCAGGACTTCCCTCCTTCCTTCCCACACTTGGGCAGGACCACGCTGGAGCCAGGACTTCCCCTCCTTCCTTCCCACCCTGGGGCAGGTCCACGATGCAACCAGGTCTTCCCTCCTTCCTTCCCACCCTGGGGCAGGTCAACAAAGCAGCCAGGACTTCCCCTCCTTCCCACCCCGTGGCAGGTCCACGCTGGAGCCAGGACTTCCCTCCTTCCTTCCCACGCTGGGGTTGGCCCACGCTGGAGCCACGACTTCTCTCCTTCCTTCCCACGCTCGGGCAGGCCGACGCTGGAGCCAGGACTTCCCTCCTTCATTCCCACACTGGGGCAGGACCACGAGGCAGCCAGGACTTCCCCTCATTCCCAACCTGGGGCAGGTCCACCCTGGAGCCAGGATTGCCCTCCTTCCTTCCCACCCTGGGTCAGGTCCACGCTGGAGCCTGGACTTTCCTCCTTCTTTCCCACACTGGGTCAGGACTATGCTGGAGCCAGGACTTCCCCTCCTTCCTTCCTACGCTGGGGCAGGTCCACGCTTGAGATAGGACTTCCCTTCCTTCCTTCCCACCCTGGGAGAGGCCCACGCTGGAGCCAGGACTTCCCCTCCTTCCTTCCCACCCTGGGGCAGGTCCACACTGGAGCCTGGACTTCCCCTCCTTCCTTCCCACACTGGGGCAGGACCACGCTGGAGCCAGGACTTCCCCTCCTTCCTTCCCACCATGGGGCAGGTCCACGCTGGAGCCTGGACTTCCCCTCCTTCCTTCCCACACTGGGGCAGGCCCACGCGGGAGCCAGGACTTCCCCTCCTTCCTTTTCACCCTGGGTCATGTCCACCATGCAGCCAGGACTTCCCCTCCTTCCCACCCTGGGGCAGGTCCATGCTGGAGCCAGGACTTCCCTCCTTCCTTCCCTCACTTGGGCAGGTCCATGATGCAGCCAGGACTTCCCCTCCTTCCCACACTGGGGCAGGTCCACGCTGGAGGCAGGACTTCCCTCCTTCCTTCCCACACTTGGGCAGGTCTACGCTGGAGCCAGGACTTCCCTCCTTCCTTCCCACCCTGGGGCAGGTCCACCATGCACCCAGGACTTCCCTCCTTCCTTCCCACACTGGGTCAGGACTATGCTGGAACCAGGATTTCCCCTCCTTCCTTCCTACGCTGGGGCAGGTCCACGCTTGAGATAGGACTTCCCTTCCTTCCTTCCCACCCTGGGACAGGCCCACGCTGGAGCCAGGACTTCCCCTCCTTCCTTCCCACCCTGCGGCAGGTCCACATGGAGCCTGGACTTCCCCTCCTTCCTTCCCACCCTGGATCAGGTCCACGATGCAGCCAGGCCTTTCCCTCCTTCCCACCTTGAGGCATGTCCACGATGCAGCCAGGATTTCCCTCCTTCCTTCCCACCCTGGGGCAGGCCCACGATGCAGCCAGGACTACCCCTCCATCCCACAGGGGGCAGGTCCACGCTGGAGCCAGGACTTCCCTCCTTCCTTCCCACGCTGGTGCAGGTCAACGCTCGAGCCAGGACTTCCCCTCCTTCCTTTTCACCCTGGGTCATGTCCACCATGCAGCCAGGACTTCCCCTCCTTCCCACCCTGGGGCAGGTCCATGCTGGAGCCAGGACTTCCCTCCTTCCTTCCCACACTTGGGCAGGTCCATGATGCAGCCAGGACTTCCCCTCCTTCCCACACTGGGGCAGGTCCACGCTGGAGCCAGGACTTCCCTCCTTCCTTCCCACACTTGGGCAGGTCTACGCTGGAGCCAGGACTTCCCTCCTTCCTTCCCACCCTGGGGCAGGTCCACCATGCACCCAGGACTTCCCTCCTTCCTTCCCACACTGGGTCAGGACTATGCTGGAGCCAGGATTTCCCCTCCTTCCTTCCTACGCTGGGGCAGGTCCACGCTTGAGATAGGACTTCCCCTCCTTCCTTCCCACCCTGGGGCAGGTCCACGCTGGAACCAGGACTTCCCCTCCTTCCCACCCTGGGGCAGGTCCTTGCTGGAGCCACGAATTCCCTCCTTCCTTCCCACACTTGGGCAGGACCACGCTGGAGCCAGGACTTCCCCTCCTCCTTCCCACCCTGGGTCAGGTCCTCGCTGGAGCCAGGACTTCCCTCCTTCTTTCCCACCCTGGGGCATGCCCACGATGGAGCCAGGACTTCCCTCCTTCTTTCCCACCCTGGGAAAGGTCCACGCTGGAGCCAGGACTTCCACTCCTTTCTTCCCACCCTGCGGCAGGCCCACGCTGGAGCCAGTCCTTCCCTCCTTCCTTCTCACACTTGGGCAGGACCACGCTGGAGCCAGGATTCCCCTCCTTCCTTCCCAACCTGGATCAGGTCCACGATGCAGCCAGGCCTTTCCCTCCTTCCCACCTTGAGACATGTCCACGATGCAGCCAGGATTTCCCTCCTTCCTTCCCACCCTGGGGCAGGCCCCCGATGCAGCCAGGACTACCCCTCCATCCCACACTGGGGCAGGTCCACGCTGGAGCCAGGATTTCCCTCCTTCCTTCCCACCCTGGGGCAGGCCCAGATGCAGCCAGGACTACCCCTCCATCCCACACTGGGGCAGGTCCACGCTGGAGCCAGGACTTCCCTCCTTCCTTCCCACACTGGGGCAGGTCCACGCTGAGCCAGGACTTCCCTCCTTCCTTCCCACACTGGGGCAGGTCCACGCTGGAGCCAGGACTTCCCTCCTTCCTTCCCACCCTGGGGCAGGTCCACGATGCTGCAGGACTTCCCTCCTTCCTTCCCACGCTGGGGCAGGTCCACGATGCAACCAGGTCTTCCCTCCTTCCTTTCCACCCTGGGGCAGGTCAACAAAGCAGGCAGGACTTCCCCTCCTTCCCACCCTGTGGCAGGTCCATGCTGGAGCCAGGACTTCCCTCCTTCCTTCCTACACTGGGGCAGGTCCACGCTGGAGCCAGGACTTCCCTCCTTCCTTCCCACGCTGGGGCAGGTCCACGATGCAGCCAGGACTTCTCTCCTTCCTTCCCACGCTCGGGCAGGCCGACGCTGGAGCCAGGACTTCCCTCCTTCATTCCCACACTGGGGCAGGACCACGAGGCAGCCAGGACTTTCCCTCATTCCCAACCTGGGGCAGGTCCACCCTGGAGCCAGGATTGCCCTCCTTCCTTCCCACCCTGGGTCAGGTCCACGCTGGAGCCTGGACTTTCCTCCTTCTTTCCCACACTGGGTCAGGACTATGCTGGAGCCAGGACTTCCCCTCCTTCCTTCCTACGCTGGGGCAGGTCCACGCTTGAGATAGGACTTCCCTTCCTTCCTTCCCACCCTGGGAGAGGCCCACGCTGGAGCCAGGACTTCCCCTCCTTCCTTCCCACCCTGGGGCAGGTCCACACTGGAGCCTGGACTTCCCCTCCTTCCTTCCCACACTGGGGCAGGACCACGCTGGAGCCAGGACTTCCCCTCCTTCCTTCCCACCCTGGGGCAGGTCCATGCTGGAGCCTGGACTTCCCCTCCTTCCTTCCCACACTGGGACAGGTCCACGCTGGAGCCAGGACTTCTCCTCCTTCCCACCCTGGGGCAGGCCCATGCTGGAGCCAGGACTTCCCCTCCTTCCTTCCCACCCTGGGTCAGGCCCACGCTGGAGCCAGGACTTCCCCTCATTCCTTCCCACGCTGGGGCAGGTTCACGCTGGAGTCAGGACTTCCCTCCTTCCTTCCCACACTCGGGCAGGACCACCTTGGAGCCAGGACTTCCCCTCCTTCCTTCCCACCCTGGGGCAGGCCCACGCTGGAGATAGGACTTCCCTCCTTCCTTCCCACACTGGGGCAGGACCACGCTGGAGCCAGGACTTCCCCTCCTTCCTTCCCACCTGGGGCAGGTTCATGCTGGAGCCAGGACTTCCTTCCTTCCTTCCCACACTGGGGCAGACCACGCTGGAGCCAGGACTTCCCCTCCTTCCTTCCCACACTGGGGCAGGTCCACGCTGAGCCAGGACTTCCCTCCTTCCTTCTCACACTTGGGCAGGACCACGCTGGAGCCAGGATCCCCCTCCTTCCTTCCCACCCTGGGTCAGGTCCTCGCTGGAGCCAGGACTTCCCTCCTTCCTTCCCACACTGGGGCAGGTCCACCATGCAGCCAGGACTACCCCTACATCCCACACTGAGGCAGGTTCATGCTGGAGCCAGGACTTCCTTCCTTCCTTCCCACACTGGGGCAGACCACGCTGGAGCCAGGACTTCCCCTCCTTCCTTCCCACACTGGGGCAGGTCCACGCTGAGCCAGGACTTCCCTCCTTCCTTCTCACACTTGGGCAGGACCACGCTGGAGCCAGGATCCCCCTCCTTCCTTCCCACCCTGGGTCAGGTCCTCGCTGGAGCCAGGACTTCCCTCCTTCCTTCCCACCCTGGGGCAGGTCCACCATGCAGCCAGGACTACCCCTCCATCCCACACTGGGGCAGGTCCACGCTGGAGCCAGGACTTCCCTGCTTCCTTCCCACGCTGTGGCAGGTCCACGCTGGATCCAGGTCTTCCCCTCCTTCCTTCCCACCCTGGGGCAGGCCCACGCTTCAGCCAGGACTTCCCTCCTTCCTTCCCACCCTGGTGTATGTTCACGCTGGAGCCAGGACTTCCCTCCTTCCTTCCCACACTGAGGCCGGACCACACTTCAGCCAGGACTTCCCCTCCTTCATTCCCATGCTGGTGCAGGTCCACAATGCAGCCAGGACTTCCCCTCCTTCCTTCCCACCCTGGGGCAGGTCCACGATGCAACCAGGTCTTCCCTCCTTCCTTCCCACGCTGGAGCAGGTCAACAAAGCAGCCAGGACTTCCCCTCCTTCCCACCCTGTGGCAGGTCCACGCTGGAGCCAGGACTTCCCTCCTTCCTTCCCACACTGGGGCAGGTCCACGCTGGAGCCAGGACTTCCCCTCCTTCCTTCCCACCCCGTGGCAGTCCCATGCTGGAGCCAGGACTTCCCTCCTTCCTTCCCACACTTGGGCAAGACCACGCTGGAGCCAGGACTTCCCCTCCTTCCTTCCCACCCCATGGCAGTCCCATACTGGAGCCAGGACTTCCCTCCTTCCTTCCCAAACTGGGGCAGGTCCTCCATGCAGCCAGGTCTTCCCCTCCTTCCCACACTGGGGCAGGTCCAAACTGGAGCGAGGACTTCCCTCCTTCCTTCGCACGCTGGGGCAGGACCACGATGCAGCCAGGACTTCCCCTACTTCCCAACCTGGGGCAGGTCCACCCTGGAGCCAGGACTTCCCTCCTTCCTTTCCACCCTGGGTCAGGCCCACGGTGCAGCCAGGACTTCCTCTCCTTCCCACCCTGGGGCAGGTCCATGCTGGAGCCAGGACTTCCCTCCTTCCTTCCCACCCTGGGGCAGGTCCACCATGCACCCAGGACTTCCCTCCTTCCTTCCCACACTGGGTCAGGACTATGCTGGAGCCAGGATTTCCCCTCCTTCCTTCCTACGCTGGGGCAGGTCCACGCTTGAGATAGGACTTCCCTTCCTTCCTTCCCACCCTGGGACAGGCCCACGCTGGAGCCAGGACTTCCCCTCCTTCCTTCCCACCCTGGATCAGGTCCACGATGCAGCCACGCCTTTCCCTGCTTCCCACCTTGAGGCATGTCCACGATGCAGCCAGGATTTCCCTCCTTCCTTCCCACCCTGGGGCAGGCCCACGATGCAGCCAGGACTACCCCTCCATCCCACACTGGGGCAGGTCCACGCTGGAGCCAGGACTTCCCTCCTTCCTTCCCACGCTGGTGCAGGTCAACGCTCGAGCCAGGACTTCCCCTCCTTCCTTTTCACCCTGGGTCATGTCCACCATGCAGCCAGGACTTCCCCTCCTTCCCACCCTGGGGCAGGTCCATGCTGGAGCCAGGACTTCCCTCCTTCCTTCCCACACTTGGGCAGGTCCATGATGCAGCCAGGACTTCCCCTCCTTCCCACACTGGGGCAGGTCCACGCTGGAGCCAGGACTTCCCTCCTTCCTTCCCACACTGGCAGGTCTACGCTGGAGCCAGGACTTCCCTCCTTCCTTCCCACCCTGGGGCAGGTCCACCATACACCCAGGACTTCCCTCCTTCCTTCCCACACTGGGTCAGGACTATGCTGGAGCCAGGATTTCCCCTCCTTCCTTCCTACGCTGGGGCAGGTCCACGCTTGAGATAGGACTTCCCCTCCTTCCTTCCCACCCTGGGGCAGGTCCACGCTGGAACCAGGACTTCCCCTCCTTCCCACCCTGGGGCAGGTCCTTGCTGGAGCCACGAATTCCCTCCTTCCTTCCCACACTTGGGCAGGACCACGCTGGAGCCAGGACTTCCCCTCCTCCTTCCCACCCTGGGTCAGGTCCTCGCTGGAGCCAGGACTTCCCTCCTTCTTTCCCACCCTGGGGCATGCCCACGATGGAGCCAGGACTTCCCTCCTTCCTTCCCACCCTGGGAAAGGTCCACGCTGGAGCCAGGACTTCCACTCCTTTCTTCCCACCCTGCGGCAGGCCCACGCTGGAGCCAGTCCTTCCCTCCTTCCTTCTCACACTTGGGCAGGACCACGCTGGAGCCAGGATTCCCCTCCTTCCTTCCCACCCTGGATCAGGTCCACGATGCAGCCAGGCCTTTCCCTCCTTCCCACCTTGAGACATGTCCACGATGCAGCCAGGATTTCCCTCCTTCCTTCCCACCCTGGGGCAGGCCCCCGATGCAGCCAGGACTACCCCTCCATCCCACACTGGGGCAGGTCCACGCTGGAGCCAGGATTTCCCTCCTTCCTTCCCACCCTGGGGCAGGCCCAGATGCAGCCAGGACTACCCCTCCATCCCACACTGGGGCAGGTCCACGCTGGAGCCAGGACTTCCCTCCTTCCTTCCCACACTGGGGCAGGTCCACGCTGAGCCAGGACTTCCCTCCTTCCTTCCCACACTGGGGCAGGTCCACGCTGGAGCCAGGACTTCCCTCCTTCCTTCCCACCCTGGGGCAGGTCCACGATGCTGCAGGACTTCCCTCCTTCCTTCCCACTCTGGGGCAGATCCAGGATGCAGTCAGGACTTCCCCTCCTTCCTTCCCACCCTAGGGCAGGTCCACGATGCAGTCAGGACTTCCCTCCTTCCTTCCCATCCTGGGGCATGTCCACGTTGCAGCCAGGACTTCCCTCCTTCCTTCCCATCCTGTGCAGGTCCACGCTGGATCCAGGACTTCCCCTCCTTCCTTCCCACCCTGGGGCAGGTCCACGATGCAGCCAGGACTTCCCCTCCTTCCCACCCTGGGGCAGGTCCACGCTGTAGCCAGGACTTCCCTCCTTCCTTCCCCCACTGGTGCAGGTCCACGCTGTAGCCAGGACTTCCCCTCCTTCCTTCCCACGCTGGGGCAAGTCCATGCTGGAGCCAGGACTTTCCCTCCTTCCTTCCCACACTGGGGCAGGTCCACGCTGGAGCCAGGACTTCCCCTCCTTCCTTCCCACATTGGGGCAGGTCCACGCTGAGCCAGGATATTCCTCCTTCCTTTCCACCCTGGGGCAGGTCCACGCTGAGCCAGGACTTCCTTCCGTCCTTCCCACCCTGGGGCAGGTCCACGCTGGACCCAGGACTTCCCCTCCTTCCTTCCCATGCTGGGGCAGGTTCACACTGGAGCCAGGACTTCCCTCCTTCCTTCCCACCCTGGGGCAGGTCCACGCTGAGCCAGGTCTTCCCTCCTTCCTTCCCACCCTGGGGCAGGTCCACGCTGAGCCAGGACTTTCCTCCTCCCTTCCCACACTTGGGCAGGCCCACGCTGGAGCCAGGACTTCCCCTCCTTCCTTCCCACGCTGGGGCAGGTTCACACTGGAGCCAGGACTTCCCTCCTTCCTTCCCATTCTGGGGCATGCCCATGCTGGAGCCAGGACTTTTCTCCTTCCTTCCCACCTGGGGCAGGTCCACGCTGGAGCCAGGACTTCACTCCTTCCTTCCCACACTGGGGCAGGTCCACGCTGAGCCAGGACTTCCCTCCTTCCTTCCCACCCTGGGGCAGGTCCACGCTGGAACCAGGACTTCCCTCCTTCCTTCCCACACTGGGGCAGGTCCTCGATGCAGCCAGAACTTCTCTCCTTCCTTCCCACCCTGGGGCAGGTCCACAATGCTGCCAGGACTTCCCTCCTTCCTTCCCACCCTGGGGCAGATCTACGATGCTGCCAAGGCTTCCCTCCTTCCTTCCCACCCTAGGGGAAGTCCACGATGCAGCCAGGACTTCCCTCCTTCCTTCCCACCCTGGGGCAGGTCCACGCTGGAGCCAGGACTTCCCTCCTTCCTTCCCACCCTGTGACAGGTCCACCCTGGAGCCAGGACTTCCCTCCTTCCTTCCCACCCTGGGGCAGGTCCATGCTGGGGCCAGGACTTCCCTCCTTCCTTCCCACCCTGTGACAGGTCCACCCTGGAGCCAGGACTTCCCTCCTTCCTTCCAACCCTGGGGCAGGTCCATGCTGGATCCAGGACTTCCCCTCCTTCCTTCACACCCTGGGACACGTCCACGATGCAGCCAGGACTTTCCCTCCTTCCCACCCTGGGGCAGGTCCACGCTGGAGCCAGGACTTCCCTCCTTCCTTCCCCCACTGGTGCAGGTCCACACTGGAGCCAGGACTTCCCCTCCTTCCTTCCCACGCTGGGGCAAGTCCACGCTGAAGCCAGGACTTCCCCTCCTTCCTTCCCACCCTGGGTCAGTCCCACGCTGGAGCCAGGACTTCCTCTCCTTCCTTCCCACCCTTTGGCAGGTCCACGCTGGAGCCAGGACTTCCCCTCCTTCCTTCCCACCCTGTGGCAGGCCCACGCTGGAGCCAGAACTTCCCCTCCTTCCTTCCCACCCTGGGGCAGGCCCACAATAGATCCAGTACTCTCTTTCTCTGGCCACCCTGGGGCAGGCCCAGGATGGAGGCAGGACTGTCTCTCCTTCCCCGACCACCCTGGTTTAGGCCCATGCTGGAGCAG
Organism: Sciurus carolinensis; assembly: GCF_902686445.1. Taxonomy (NCBI): domain Eukaryota; kingdom Metazoa; phylum Chordata; class Mammalia; order Rodentia; family Sciuridae; genus Sciurus; species Sciurus carolinensis. Next base: position 67,083,194 of record NC_062228.1, on the reverse strand, counting down.
TCGTGGTCCACAGGAAATTCCAAAATGGAATGGTAACAACTGCCCAGAATAAAATGCAAGACTTGGGAATCTGACAATGTTGCTAAGAAGGAATGTTTTTACAGGACTGAGGGTCGAGCCCAGGAGTGCTCTACCACTGAGCTACCTCCCCAGCCCTTTTTGTTTTGAGATGGAATCTTGCTGAATCACCCAGTCTGGCCTTGACCTGAGGAAGTTCCTGCTTCAGCCACCCTGCTAGCTGCACTAGAAGCATGCCCCACTGGCCTGGTTTACCAGGAAGGAAAGTTTTAATGAGGGAGAAGCAAGGTACCACCTGGTTGCAGCCTGCCATCCAGTTACCCAGCCGAACGAAAAAGGAATCACCTAATAGCTTGGTGAACACCTGTACTACTCTTTTCAAATGGGTTTTTGTGTAATAAAAAAAAAATCCAAAAATATATACAATGGATATCTTTTCATCATTATCATTACCATGAAAGAATGAAGCTCATTTACATGATGGAACAACTCATAGGTATAAAATCTCATAACTCTGAAGCAAAACAGGATAATTTCATTATATAAAATGTTTACAAAGCTTCATGTTGGATCATGGCACATGGTGCATGCCTGGTAACCCCAGCAACTCAGGAGGCTGAGGTGGGAGGATTGCAATTTCAAGGCCAGTCTCAGCAACTTAGTGAGGCCCTAAGTATCTTAGAACTGAGGATGTAGCTAAGTGATAGCATGCATCTGGGTTCAACCCCAAGTACCACCCAAAACACAAAAACCAAAGTTCCATGTCGGAGACTGTGTTTGCTGCCACCTGGTTGATGGGCGAACTCATCTGCAGCCTACTTTCTCCTGGCCCTAGGGAAGCTCTTGAGCATGAATACCAGCACACGTCAGCCTCCTGGAGGCAAAGGGTCAAGCCTTCCTGCCAAATGTCCCAGTCATCACTTACTCCTTCCCAACACAGCATCTCGCAAACACCATGTGCTCTCCCAACATGTAATTCACACCCACTTCTCCTTCCCACTGAGGTGACCCCAGTCTCAGTCCCTGCCATCTCTTTGCTGGGTTCAGAATTCCTTCTCAAAAGTCCTGGGACTAACACAGGAGGAGAGCAGACATTGCCCTTTTCTCTACCCTGTTTGTAATCTGTAAATCTCTGAAAGTTTTTTTTTTTTAAGTTTTAGTAAGTTTTAATGAATCACAATAAATCTGATAAAATTTTGACATGGGACTTGACCAGATTAAGGCTAATCTTTTTATTCCCACTTAGTGTGAATCTTGTTACGTTTCACTGCTGTAATACCAATATGTTTGTTGATAGTTTGCTTCACAAGCCCGGGAGTTGCATCTAATATGGTACTGAAGACCTGGGTGTTTCCACCAACAGGCAAGCTTCATCCAATCACAGCTTAAATAATCAGCCATCCCAGGCTCCATAAAAGGAAGGCTTGGAGACATAAATCAGATTAAACACAAGCAGCCCAGTATTATCTCCATCTGAAGCTCAACGGAGAAGGAGGTAAATTTTCAGAACGGAAGAAAATTCCAGTTGTGCATGTGAGTGTGCATACATGTGTGTGAGTGTGCATAAATGTGTAGGCATGGTTACTGGGTAGAAATTCCTAGTGACAAAGTTCTGGGGGTCTACCAGGAGAGACCTGTTGCTCTGACCCCAAGGACTTGGTGTTGTGGACTCTGTAAAGGCCAGGGAAGACTGGAGGATTTGCCTCCTGTTTCCAGGAACTCATCTTTATTGTATCTCATGAAAATGTTGCTCCCTGCACATTGGTGTGGGGTGGGGCTAATAGTCAGCTGTGAGTGTGAGCCAGAGTGATACTTCTGTCTGCCAGGCAGCAGCCTCTGGGGCCTGGACCACGGCACTGAACCCTGTTACCTTGGTTCTTACCACAGGTCTTAGCATTCTCCAAATGCTATTTTTTCTTTCCCTATTAAGTCAAGTACTTTCACCATTTCAATCAAAGGAATCACTTTGCAGTCTCTTTTCAATGTGTGTGAACTTCCAGCATCACCACTTTGCACTTTGGGGACATTATTAAGTGAAATATGAGTCACTTGGACACACACGCTGCAGCTTTGGGATGGTTAAGCTGGAACCAAGAAGGCTGTCCAGCGACTAACCTGCAGACTCTCATGGAGCAGATACCCTGGGACAGGGGCAGTGCACACACAGACAGAATGCAGTGGGACAGCCAAGATTTCATCATGGCACTCTGAATGGCATGCAGTTTAAAATGTGAATTGTTTATTTCTGGAATTTCCCATTTGACATTTTCAGACTGAGCTTGACCACAGATAGCTGAAACTGAAACGCTAAACCTTGGTAAGGGGCACTGTGTTTAGGAGACTCCTACTGAGGGCTTTTCACCTGCAGCAGCTAGTTGAGGGCTTCCTATGCACTAACTGAGCTTCCAGGATAACTGGGAGCTAGGTGCTTTTGGAGATCAGAGTCTCCACAATCAGATGGCGACTTGGTGGGTAATAGGCCTGGGTCACACCTCTTGAAATGCCAGACTCCAGAGTAGGACCCCCCCAGCAGCCTGGTTTTGAATTCCAAGGTCTTTGCCATAATAGTCTAAGGCCCTGTCTATATGGGAGTGTGAACATGCAGTCTGAGTGCTGTGGGAGAAGGAGGGTCAGTCGGTCAGTGGTCTAGGAGGACAGAACTTTTCTTTTTTTTTTTTTCCAGTATTGAAGATTGAACCCAGGGTGCTTTACACTGAACAACGTCCATGTGCCTTATTTTTTTCATTTTGAGAGAGCTCTGGCTAAGTTACTGAGGGTCTGTGGGTTGCTGAGGCTGGCCCACCTCTGATCCCAGGAGGATAGAACTTTTGTGAGGTCCTACAGAGAGAGACTGAAAGGAATCACACAGAGACATGAGCCAAAGCCAAATGCCACAGCAGTTCCATTTTACTTTTAAAAATGTACACACTTATATAGGGCTGGGAAGAGGCTGGTTGGTTGTGGCATGAAATGGGGTGAGAGTTGATTGGGTGAGCCTTGTTTCTAGGGGTCTGGGTGGGGTGTCAAGCACCAATTGGGTGTGAGTTCACGCCAGCGGGAGAAGGTCGGTCAAGCACCGATTGGGAAAAATAAGAGCAGTGACCTTATATTTCTCCCTTTTTTTTTTTCATATTTTGGAATGGGGCGTCACTCAATCTGGCTACTTCCTGCTGGATGGGGGCGAAGTCTGGGAAGGGGTAGAGGGTTTCAGGAGAAATATGGTCAGGAGACCCCATAACAAGGATGAAAAGGGAAGGTTTCTTGGGGGGTGAGGTTGGTGAATGTCCCTTGTAGCAGCCTCAGGTGGAATGAGCCAAGCATCCTGGTGAAGGGATGTGAGGAGAGTCCCATGAGCTGAGTAGTTTTTCCTTAACAGGTGGTGGTAAGATGTCCCCAGGGGGATGTGGGGATGTCATCTGTAGCCAGTGGTTGATAGTACCTGAGAAGAAGCTGGTTGAAAGTTTGGTTACAAATAGTCTGAAGTTGACATTGAAGGAACTTTAACAAGCAGGGTAAAAGGAGACAGGTGAGAAAAATGAGGACTATTGGACCCAGGATTGGGAGTACCCATGCAAGGAAGGAGGACTGAAGCCAGAATGAAAGAGGAGAATCAGGAATATGTCCTCAAAGCCCCGCAGCCAAATCCTGTAGTTTAATAATGTTCTGTTCAACCACCCAGATTCATCTATATAGTAACAACATTCTTCTCTGAGGAATAAACAAGTGCCTCCTTTTTCAGCTGTAAGAAGATCTATGGCCCTGTGGTTTTGCAGTGTTACCTGGGCCAAAGAGGTCACCTGTTTTTGTAAGGAGGCTAGGGATTCGACTGTTGAAGCGTGGGCACCTTCAAGTTTGGTGTTCAGATCTTCCATGGCCCACAGAGAGTAACCAAGGGCTCTGCCTGAAAAAGCAACTCCAGTGATAGAAGAGGTTAGTGATATTCCCACAAGTATGGGTAGGAAGGCAGCTCGTTTCTGCTGTGGGGAAGGAAGGAAAAAGGATTGAAGCTTGGAGGAGCTGTAGAGGGTCATTTGAGGCACCAGAGTGATAAGGACACAGGGAGAAGTGGAATCGACGTGGAGCTGGTTACTGACAGTGGCGTTGCACCAGAAGAAATGTCCAGGGTGGGTATATGCAGCGCTTGTAATAGTGGTATAAGCGTGGCAAAGTATAGCTGAAGGATATATTGAGGGTGAGGACATGAGAAGGCAATGAATGAAGTGATCTGGTTCAGGTTCCCATAAGGGGACAGCATGAATGGGTGTCATTGGTTTTGCAGAGGTTAGGAATGAGTAGTTAGAGGAGTTCAGGGGACTGTGGCCAGGAGGGGTCATTGCAAGGAGGCACATAAGAAGCAATTTTTAGGATCAACGAAGGTGAGATTTAGAAATCTAGCTGTATCTTGGATAAGGTGTAGCCAAGAATAGGTACGACCAGAAGGTGAGGATGTATTTTGTAAGGTCTGGATAAGAACCTTTTCTGAGTGTTGTACATCTGAAGCAGATGAGATTGAGATACTTGTGACCCTACAGGTGTGAGTTTGCGAGAGATGTGAAGGGTCCCATGAGGCTTAGACCAAGCTCTGTAATAGATGAAGGCCGTCTCTCTGGTTGCCCAGCATGGGTCCCAGGGGTCTTTGATGGTGAGTGGAACTGAGCCATTGTCCTGTTTCTAGAGGACATTGTCCTGTTTCTTGGAGGTGGAGGTGGGATGATGCCCATGTGTGGGGTGTCCCAGGTAGTGGCTGTTGCATGACCAACATGGACAACCCCTTAAGCCTCAGGCCATCAGAGACAGTGATCTTCAGTCTGGTCATAGATGAAGCAGAGGTAGGGAGAGAGCGGGGGCTGACTGAAGAAGGCCTTGGTTGATGGTGTGTGAAGGTCATAAGGGTTACTGGAGCTGAACATCCTGTTTTTGGACAGGATGCAGAGGTGGAAGTAGATGAGTAGTTTTGGTGCTATGTTCGGTGTAGGTCTCTCTGATTTTGAATGTCCAGACAAAAGTTGTGGCATGTGAGGGGAGACTTGGGAGGACTAGGAGGAGTAGGTGGAGCAACAGTCTGGAGTTGAACATTTTCATGTATGGTTTGAGTATTTTCAGGTATGGGTTCCAGGAGTGAGGTGAGAGAAAAATGTAGTTTTAGAGGGTTTTGAGGGGAGGGAGAACAGGAGAATTTGGGATGAGCTTCGTGAGAAGGAGTTTCCTGATGAGCTTCTTTTGGATCGGTGGGGCGGGAGGCTGGTTTGAGCCTAGAAATATGAATCCATGGGGTAAGTTGGTTGTGGGGGGTGCTAGCTTAGCAGCTGTTGGAGTACATAAGATGACTTCTACAGGTCCTTCCCATTTTGGTTGTAAATGGTTTCTTTCCCCTGGAGGACAGTAATAGACAGATTGCCCGGGTGTCAAAGGAAAAGGATTTTGAGAGAGACTGGGATCAGAAAGGAGCCAGTCCTGTGTTTCCATAGTTCGGTTCAAAGGTGGAAAAGAAGGGGTGAGGCATATTTGTCAGAAATAGGCCAAGGCTTGGGTGAGAGTCTGGGGGAATGAGAGGGCGACCATACATGACCTCGAATGGGGAGAGAAGTGAGGGTTTCTTGGGTAAGACTCACAAGCGTAAAAGGGCCAAAGGGAGTAATTTAACCCAGTCTAAACTTAATTCCATAGCTAGTTTAGTGAGAATATCTGTAAGGGATCTACTTGTTCTTTCAACCTTCCCTGAGGCCTGTGGGCAATAGAGGCGATGAAAATGCTGTGGGAAAGATAGGGCGTGAGTGAGGGCCTGAGTGACCTGGGAAACAAATTCTGGGCTGTTGTCGGATTGAATGGTGGTGGGCATCCCAAATTGAGGGATAATTTGAGCCATTAGATGTTAGCAATGGTAGAGGCCCTTTTGTTGGACGTAGGAAAAGCCTCAACCCATCCGGAGAAGGTATCCACCAGTATTAGCAGGTACTTCATGTGTTTAACCCTGGGCATATTGGTGAAGTTCATTTGCCAGTCAGCTGTGGGGATGTGCCCTCGAGCCTGGTGGGAAGGGAAGGGTGTAGGCCGTAGGGGTGTGTGAGAATTGGTTCATTGACAAATGTGGCATGTTGAGGAGATGCACTGTAAGAGGGCTTTATCATCCCCAGAGAGGGTGAAAAAAGATTGAAGAAAGATTTCAAGACATTGGGGGCTAGAGTGAAACAGGGAATGGAAAAGATGTTGATGATCTTGTTCAGACATATTCTCCAGAGAAGTGAGTGTGAGCACTGGAGAGGGATTGGAAGTTTGGAGGGCAGCCGATTGTGCGGCTTGATGAACTTTGGAATTGCCTGCTGTGATAGGGGAGGAGTCAGTTTGGTGGGCTTTACAGTGTGTGATGCTAGGTTTAGATGGTAACTTTGAGGTTTCCAATAGGTCATAAATGAGTTTTGAGTTAGTGACTGAGGTGCCCTTGGTTGTTAGGCGTCCCCTTTCTTTCCATATGGCAGCATGGGACAATAGAATATGGAAAACATATTTGGAATCAGTGTAAAGAGATAAGGTTTTATCTGTAGCTAGTTCACAAGCCCTGGTAGCTGCTATGAGTTTGGCCTGTTGATTAGTGGTGTTTGGTGGAAGGGGTTTTGCTTCGATTATAGAGGAGAGGGAGACAACGGCATATCCTGCCACTCTGACCCCATCCTGCATAAAGGAACTGCCATGTGAAGTTGGGACAAGATAAAGGCCCCTCAGAGATCATTGTGGGGCAGGGCAGAAAAGCTTCCAGAGCTTCAGTACAGTTATGAACTGGGGGCTCTGGCAAGTTAGTTGTAATAGGGAGTAAGGAGGTGGGATTTAAAGGGGGACAGGGTTTGAAAGATATTGTGGGTTTCTGTAAGAATGATACCAGTAGGGAAAGAATCCTGGAAGAGGGGAGAGATTGCAACCCTTTGTAGGTCAGGAGGTCTTTCAAGTGATGTGGTGGAAGAATCGTGACGGGAGACCCAAAGGTGAGTTTATGAGTTTCCTTTTGAAGATCATGGCTGGCTGCCAAGGTGCATAGGCAGGGAGCCTATCCTCTAACAGTAGGGTCCAACTGCCTGGAGAGATAGGCTCCTGGGGCAAAAGTTGGCCCATAGTTGGCCCATAGTTTTGTCCAAGGACTTCTAAACTTTGGCCTCCCTTTTCATGAACATAGAGAAGAAAAGGCTTTTTTAGGTCTGGCAGGTGGAGGGCTGGGGCCTGGAGGAGTGCCCTTTTTAATATGTGGAAAGGCCGGTCAGGAGTGGAGGGTAATGGCGCATTTTCAGGGCCCTTTGCCATGTTGTATAAAGGCCTTGTTGGAGGGAATAATTTGGAATCCATGCCCTAAAATATCCTGCTAAGTCCAGGAAGGATAAGATTTTGGCTTTAGTTTTGGGGAATGGGAAGGGAGCTAATGAGATGTTTCCTGTCGGTAGTGATGGCCTTCCTTCCGTGGGAGATGGAGAACTCAAGATAAGTGACCGTGGGACAGGACATTTGGGCCTTTTGAGGGGAGGTGTGGTAGCCCTTGTGGGCTAGAAAGTTGAGTAGGGATATGGTGTCATGCTTTGAGATTTCCATGGAAGGGCTGCAGAGGAGGAGGTCATCTACATATTGAATGAGAGTGGAGTCAGGGCAAGTTGAATGTAAGTCCTTTAGGTCTGTTTCCAGGACTTGTCCAAAGAGATGGGGACTATCTCTAAAACCCTGGGGACGGACTGTCCTTACTGTAAGCTGTTGAGAGTGTCTGGTTTCTGGGTAAGTCCAGGTGAAAGCAAAAATGTCTTGGGATTCAGGTGCAAGGGGAATAGAAAGAAAGCATCCTTGAGATCTATTATAGAGAAATGAGTGGATATAGCAGGGATTTGGGAGAGAAGAGTGTAGGGATTAGGGACTAGGGGGTGGATGGGGATAACGGAAGAGTTGATGAGGCAAAGGTCTTGCACTAAGTGGTAAGAACCATTAGGTATTTTAACTGGTAGGATAGGGGTATTGAAAGGAGAGTGAGTGGGTCATAAGTATCCCTTTCTTAGGAGGTCCCATATATGATGGGCTGGAGGTCAATTAGTGAGGTGTTGGGTAACGGGTATTGGGATTGATTAGAAAAATGAGTGGGGTCTTTGAGTTGGATTTTAATAGGGGGACAGGTGACTATAGAAAGGTTACAGATGTCCCAGACAACGGGGTTTACAAGGGAAGTGGGGATAGGGAAGTGCTTGTGTTTGGGGTGCTCTTGGTTAGGACCTATGCAATCAGAGTAGAAAGGGATTGTGAAAACATTAGCTAAGAGAGCTATTAAAAAACATGGTGTGGGGGATGATGAGGCTGTATAGAAATTGTAGCCTTGAGGAGTGAGAGGATATCCCTGCCTAGAAGTGGTACTGGACATTGGGGCATTACAAGGAAAGAATGGGAAAAAGGGAAACTGTCTATAGAGCAGGTGAGAGGAGGTGTTTTTAATGGGAGTATGATTTTCCCTCCTACCCCGACAATAGGAGAGGATGAAGGCAGCATGGGTCCCCAAAACTCCCTCAAGACCAAAATGGTGACCCCTATATCTAGGAGGAAGTTGATGCTGCACCCATCTACATGGAGTTGCACCCTGGGTTCCTGCCTGTTAATAGTAACAGCCGGGGAGGAGGACCCAAGGCCCCATCAGTCATTGAGTGCAAGGCCCAAGAGGTCACTACTGAGATTTTTGGCCACAACTCCCCTTCCCAGTGGCCCATTTGCTGACATTTAGGGCAAGGTATGTTGGGGGTCCTAGGAGTAGGGCATGCTTTAACCCAATGACCCTCTTTGCCACACTTAAAACAGGCTCCTCGGGGATTGGAATGTTGCATAGGTTGCTGGCGTTGGCCCTGAGGGGCCCTCTGTAGGACCTGGGCAAGCATCTGAAGTTTGTTGCTTTCTGCCTTTTAATACCTATGGTATTTATGGCATTCTGCTTCCTCATCCCAGTTATGGAAAACCTTAAAAGCCATAGCCAGAATTTTGGTCTGAGGTGTTGCAGGCCCTTGTTCAAGTTTCTTTAATTTAGCCTTTATGCCGGGGTAGCTCTGGGACAGGAAATATGTCATAAGGACATGCCTGCCATCGGGGGTTTCAGGATCTAAGTTGGTGTATTGTTGGAGAGCTTTAGTGAAGCAATCTAAGAATTTAGAGGGGGTTTCATCCTTTTTTTGGATTATCTCTTGGAATATTTGAAAGTTTACTGCTTTGAGAGTGGCCTTTTTTAGGCCAGCAATTATACAGGTAGCAAACTGATTTCTTAATTATAGTCCAGCTGTGGTGTTATAGTCCCAGTCTGGGTCTTGTTTGGGGACTGCATGGGGGCCGGTAGGGTGATTGGGGTTGACCCGGTGAGTGTCATCTTTGTGAGCTTGAGCTAGATCCCAGACCCATCTGCATTCCTCAGGAAGTAGAGTGTTAGGCAAGAGCATGTAAATGTCATGGTGAGTAAGACTATAGGCCTGTAGGACCCATTGGAATTCACAGATGTAAGTAGTAGGGTCAGTAGTGAAAGAACCTAGCCTTTTTTCTAATTGAGTAAGGTCAGTCATAGAAAAGGGAACATGGACCCAAATAACACCTTCGGGTCCAGCAACTTCTCATAAGGGTGCCATTGTATGGGGCTGGGTAATTTGGTTGTGGGTGCGGGACCTGGTGGCTGGTGGACTAAAGGAGGCTGAAGGGGGAGAAGATGGCACCATGGAAGGAGAAGAAGAAGATGGTGGAGAGGAAAATGGTGATGAAGCAGAAGCAGGCAAAGAAGGGGCTGGGGAAGTGGGAATGGAAGGAGGAAATGATAAGGAGGGGTTCATTGGTGGGGTCAAAGGAGGAGGAGGACTCAGAAGGGGGTAGTGCGGATTTGCAGGTTAAAAGAACTTGGTGAGGGCTACAAGAGGTGCAGAGAACAGGGTGGGACCAGAGGAGGGAGAACGCCTCGATGTAGGGAATCTCCTTCCACTTTTTTAAGCATTGGCAATAGTTGAAAATATCTTGCAGAATTTGAGGGTCAAGGGAGCCTTCAGGAGGTCATTGATTTTGATTATCTAAGTGATAATAAGGTCAGTCCTGAGTACAGAATTTGATGAGAGTTTTTGGTTTGATGTCTGGGGTCAGTGAGAGGCGAGCCAAATTGGAGAGTAAACATTTTAAGGGGGAATCGCTCAGGAGGGAAGAAGAGGCTCTGATCATCCTTTGAAAGTAGAGAGAGAGAGAAAGAGAAAGGAGAGAGAGAGAGAGTGAAATAGAGAAATCTCTGGGCCGGAAAAATGAATGGATGACTCACTTAGGCGTCCCCAAGGAGAAAAACCATTCACAGGACCTAGTAGGGTTGGAGGCAGAGGGAAAAGTCAGGTCATCACCTGAGAATTCCCTTGCCAGGCAGAAATGCTGGAGGCTGGGGGTCAGAGGCCACGGAGAACCTAGCCCTAGTTTTTTACCAGAAAATGGAGGAAGGTAGGAGAAGGTAGAGAAAAAGAGAGAGGGAATAAGAAGGGGTCTATTGTTCCCTCCCGCCCACTTGGATAATGGAAGAGGCACCTAGGAGTCCACTGTGGCCATAAAGACCGAGGTGGGGTGTGATCTCCTCCCTATAACCAGATGTCAGGGGCTGCCGGATGATCACGGCCAGACACACTGCGATAGTCAAGTTAAGGGCGGCTGCCTCCTGAGGGGTGACTCACCTAGAAATTGGCTGGTGGTGGTTGCAAGGTAGCCAGCGCTCAAGAAGGCAGATGAGGGTGAGAAGCTTTGACCGGGGGAGATGGAGGGGGTCCTCAATATTTGAGGAGTTTCCTCTCCTGGGTTTCAGCACCAATGAAAGGAATCACACGGAGACACAAGCCAAAGTCAAATGCCGGAGCAGTTCCATTTTATTTTAAAAATGTACACACTTACATAGGGCCAGGAAGAGGCTGATTGGTTGGGGCATGAAACAGGGTGAGAGTTGATTGGGTGAGCCTTGTTGCTGGGTCTGGGCAGGGTGTGAAGCGCAGATTGGGTGAGAGTTTGCGCTGGCGGGAGAAGGTCGGTCAAGCGCCAATTGGGAAAAATAAGAGCAGTGACCTTACAGAGACAAAGCTGGGTGCTGTGGCCCATGCCTGTGATCCCAGCGGCTCACTGGGGCTGAGATAGGAGGAGGACTGCAAATTCAAGACCAGCCTCAGCAACTTAGCTCGAAATAAAGACTGGAAAGGGCTGGGGATGTAGTTCATGATACAGTGCCTCTGGGTGTGATTCCAGTACCTAAAAAAGATCCTCAACTTACTCGGACATAGAAGAGCCACAAACTCTAAAATGGAGCTGGCAGGACTTAGAGCTACCTTGGAAAGGCCTTGGCGAGTAAGGAAGGACCTTTCACTTTTCCCGGAGGGCAAAGTAGGGTGTGAGGGCAGATTAGCATTTTATGCAGCTGACTAGCTCTGCTGTGAGTGACTGAGAAGCAAGAATGTTGAGAGCTCACCAGCAAAGTTTTGAGGGGATCACCTGAAAATCTGATGAGATCAGGGTGGTTGGTCATGGGCCCCAACACATCAACACAAAACATCCAGTAACATCACCTCACAAATCAGACATTCATGTGCCCAGTATCACTCTCACCGAAAAGCCTTGCTTTTTGATTTTGTGAAATTGCTCTTTTCAAAAATGTAAATAGTTGAAATGTTAATCTTATATAAAATGAGAAATACAAAAAATAATGCCATGATATAAAAAAGGAATTAGGCCAGGTGTGGTGGCTTACTCCTTTAATCCCAGCAACTAAGAGCTAGGGCAGGAAAATAGCAAGTGTGAGGCCAACCTAAGCCATTTAGTGAGAACCTGTCATAAAATAAAAAACAAAAATAGCCAGGTACAGTGGCACATGCCTGTAATCCCAGCAGCTCCAGAGGCTGAGGCAGGAGGATAGTGGGTTCAAAGCCAGCCTCAGCAATGGCGAGGCCCTAAACAACTAAGTGAGACCCTGTCTCTAAATAAAACAAAATAGGGCTGGGGGTGCACCCCTGTGTTCAATCCCGGGTGCCAAAAAAATAAAAGTAAATAAAAAATTAAAATATCTGGGAATGTAGTTTAGTGGTAAAGTACCCCTGGGTTCAATCTCCAGTACCAAAATGAGGGCGATTAAATATTATATCCATATTCCAAATGTGTGCCTATTGTTACCCAGGTGATTGATTTGCGATCACAAATCAAGTTTGAGAGATGCATACAGAATTTCCTCTCTGCTGGGTGCCAGACTCACTTGTTGCAGTGCTTGGGTTTGAACCCAAAGGCACCTCACACTGAGCTACATCTCCAGCCCTTCTTGTTTGTTCATTTGTTGGTACCAGGGATTGAACCCAGGAGTACGTAACCACTGAGCCAAATTCCCAGCCCTTTTTATTTTTTATTTTGAGATGGGGTCTCATTAAGTTGCTTAGGGCCTCACTAAGTTGCCAAGGCTGGCCTCAAACTTGCAATTCTCCTGCCTCAGCCTCCCAAGTCGCTGGGATTATGGATGTGTGCCACTGAGCCCAGCAGGATATTTTTTTCCTAAAGGCTGAATAATATTCCATTCTCCCTCTCTTCCATCCTCCTCTGTCTCTCTTTCCAATCTATTCTACATATTCACCTGTTGACAAAGTTGTTTTCATATTTTTGCTATTGTGAACTATCCATGTTTTCCAATATTTTCTGATAATTATTGAAAATGTGATGGCAAAATCAGACCTGGTTGTGAAATGAAATTACAAAAATGTTATAGGGAGAGTCCAGTTCCTGTGGAAGGGTCAGTTCCCCTTCTTCTCTCTCAGCCTTAACCAGGAAGTCTAATTAACCATGGGTCCCTACCTTCTGCACTGTCAATGACCACCCCAAGAGTCTGACTTCTCCCTCCTGAGATGTAGTGGATGTCTGCGACAAGAGCTGTTTCTTCCAGTCTGCTCTGAGAGTAGCTCTGTGTTAGAGCCATCAGCCGCAGAGATTAGGTTCTTTTTTTTTAAAGAGGAAAAAGTCCCCATGATAGGATGGGTCAAAGATGATGTCAAGTAACCTATAAATATTGTGAGAAACTGTGAATCAAGGCTCAGAATTTGGAGTTTTTGTTTTCCTCTGGGCCAGTTGGCATAAAATAAAGTTTGAAGCTCTCCTCCTCTACTAGAGCTGCTTGCTGCTTTTCAACCAGTCTGTTTTGCACAACAAAAGAACATATTAATACTATCATTACCTTTATTTAATTGAATGAATTACAATGTAAGATCACACTATCTTATGAGCACTTTTGTTAAAGTCTAATGTATATACAGGAAATTAGAAAATTTAGAAGTATTGGGGGATGGGGTGTAGCTCTCTGGTAGGGTAAGGTCCGCAGCACCGTAAAAGAAGTAATAGTAGGTGGCACAATGAAGAGCCAGCACTACTGTGAAACTAGTTTCCAGGGAAAAATATGTTCTACTACCAGTTAAAACTGGGAATGAGTTTCAGGGACTCTCATCAGTCCACATGGAGACAGCAGCTTCCTGTGATCCCCACGTGCCCATTCCAGTCTCCACTGTGCTGCAGAAGTGCCAAGATCCTAATATAGTGTTGGTAACATATTAATATTGACAACATACTCCTGCATTTCCACATACTGCATAAGAATAAACAAAATGCATTACTGAGTGCCTGGGTTATTCCAGTCCATGTTACCATTTGGGCTTAATTCAGGCTGCTTCATGAAGCAGTCGTTTGCTCATTTTCATTGCTATCAAATATCCTTTGTATGAATAAATCATAATATGTGCCATCTAGCATTACATACTTTGGTTGAACTTAGAACTCTCACAGGCTGTGAGGATGCAACTTTTTGCATATATCTTTGAGGCAGATTTACAACTTGGAGCCAGGCACCAGGGAGTTAGGCTAGTCCCATCTCATAGAAAGTGGTAAATATAGGCCCAGTCTCACTTGATGATATTTCAAAATCATGGCTCCTGGTCTTTGAGAAAGCCATTCCTGGATTGTATAACACCTAAAAGGTTTACTAGGGCTTTTAAATTTTTTACATCACAAAGTGTTTGGGAAACAATTCTCAATTCTAAAGTAAATGCTCTATGGAAAGGGAAGGGAGGGAGAGTAACATGCCTCATCAGTGAGAATGAGAAAGCATTCGTTTGAGTGAGTCTGCCCTGAGAGTCAGCACGCCAGCTTTCACACACAAGATAAAAAGTGGATCTGGAGTGTTGAACTTTCTTGATTGTATTGAATTATACAGGAATGTGGAGTTAACTGACATTTTTGTATTGTTGAGTCTTCTAATTCATGGTAAATAAGTGGAAAGGTTTATTCTTTTTAATTTTTAACTATCAATGATTGACAACAATAATACAAAATTCAGTTCATTTTGATATATTAATCTTGTATTGGGCACCTTGCTAAATTTGCTTAGACTAATATTTGTTGAACATTGTTCTGTAAATAAAATAAGGACTATTATAATGATATTTCACAGATTTTTCTTCCTTATTTTACTGGTTAAAAAGCAGTCTAATGTCCTCTGATGTAGGACATATGTCTCTTGATCTTAAAGAGAAAACCTTAAAGAATATTTTTTTGTAATTTTACAAAAACACTCACATCAAGGATGTTTCCTCAAATTTTTAGTTTATTAAGTTACTGCCTTCTTCAGGAATGAGTACTAATATTCATTCATTTTTAATGTATCTACTGGTATGATTACATCATATTCTTCCATAATATATTAACATGGTAAATTGAGGTGATAATTTTTAATCCAGACTTTTTTTTTTTTGTACTGGAGATTGAACAAAGGGTGCTCTACCACTAGGTCATATTCACAGCCCTTATTATTTTTTAAGACAGGGTTTCACTAAGTTACTGAGACTGGTCTCAAACTTGCAGTCCTCCTGCCTCAGCCTCCTGAGTCTCTAGAATGACAAGGTCACCAAGTGGGGCTTAACCCAAACTTCTTGTATTTTGAAAATTAACACTCATAAGGAAGTGGATTTGATTTGGAAATATTTTGCTTTGAATTATTTTAATATACTTGTAAGATTTTGTTATCAGAGAACTGATGACCTTGTTGATGAAAATAGTGTTTCTTCTTACAGTGGTTAATGTTTAATAGAATTCATCCATAAAAGCAACTGGACCTGAAATTTTGCATGATTCATTTGTGTTTAACAGTATGTTTCTTCTATTTCTAGCTTACAAGGGTTAAGCATCCACCAATTTTTGAAAGAGCTCCTCAGAGAAACAGGACAGCAGAGGCTAAATCACCAAAGTTGTATCTTTCTGAGAGCTTTTGCTAAGAATGGCTTTAGATTTTGGAAACTCATCTCAGTGTGAAAGATCTCAGAATAATCTTGAATTAGGAAATACAGAAGTTAGACCAACCCAAGAATCTGCTTCCAGGAGAGAGAGACCATCTCTGAGTTCTCAAGCTCTCAGCTCAACTCTCTTCAATACAGTGGTAACTCATATGCAAGGCAGGAATTGCAAAGACTCCATGAGATTTTTCACTCATGGTTGAAGACAGAAAAACATAGTAAGGATGAAATTATTTCTCAATTGGTCCTGGAGCAGTTTAGGATTAATGGAAACTTCAGGGACAAATCCATTTTGAAAAAGAAATGGAAATCAAGTGGCAGAAACCTGGAGAAATTAATGGAAGACCTGACAGATGACTGCATGAAGCCACCAGTCTTAGTGAAGAAGGTTATGAACCTGGGTGAGGGACAAAGGGAAGTAAGGAATAAGTACAGTCAAGTAGAGTTGCCTGAAAATAGAATAAAGGTCATAACAGACCTGATTTTTCATCATGTCACACTCTCCCAACCACTCTTTCTCACAAGGAGAATTGTCACTGCTCACAGCAGGAAAAAAAAGCAGAAAAGTATCTATCTGTTTATTCTGAGGACATATATGAGCCACACATATTAATTGATTGAAGTCAATAAGTTCAGTTGGTGTAGAGGTGATGGCAATCTATGACAAATTAACATTTAAATAAAGACCTCAAGGATGAAGAAGTACCTTGACAAGAGCCTGTAATTTCCTTAAGGAGCCACGATATAATTTTATTAGTCATGAAATAAGATATAATTTTATTAATCAGTGCTAATCAAGAATGCATATTAAATGAGATGCTTTGAGTAGAAACACATAAACCAAGGCTATGTGTTCAGACCAGTTGATGAAAATATTGGGGCCAGAAGTCCACTAGAAACTAACCTTGCATTTTTCCTAGGAAAAATTATTCCAGTTACAAATTCAAAGTTCATAGTGACATATGAAGTATAACAACTTGTGAACAATGGGAATGACATCATCAGAGATATAGCTGGACAAGGTGTGGTAGCCCACAGCTGAGAGAGCTTGTGAAAGTCTGTTGATGGTAGGTTTTCCAAAAAGTTTTTCTCACACAACTGATTCATATATAAAAATGGTATGGCTTTCTTTACAGGTACACGTTCACATGCAGGGACAGGAAGCCCTTTTGTCTGAGAATATGCCCTTAAAAGACAGCTATGAGCAGAAACCACAGGAGAGCATATAGGGATACCCTTGCTGGCTCCTCAAGAGACTCCCTTGGAGACAAGGCAAGGTGAGTCAGGCAAAGCTCCACACCAGAGGGTTATTCTATGTGTGCCCCTTCTTGAGTACAACTTCATTTCACAACTTCTTTACTCCACAGGAAATGAAGATAAAGAAGATGGATGCAACAATTCCTGGAAACATACTCAAGTAAATGACAGTATTACTTGTCAAGAAACTCAAATACCTTCCCTACTCATTATCCAGGAAGAGAACTGTCCTAGGCTGGAAGAGGGAGGTGCTTCTTGCAAGAATCCACACAACTCCAGAAAGGCAGTCATGTCTAATTCTGAGGAAGGGACCCTGAAGGAACCTTCTTATCAAAATGTTCCTGTGGAGGTGCAACCAGGATTTCTCCCCAGATCAGACCAGTCTTCCTCTGAGTCTGTCCCTGCCCACCAGAGCAATAAGGGAAACTCCACTTGTAAGGGGCACCAAGAAAAATGTCATGGAACTCAAAAATCATACAAATGTGAAGGATGTCCCAAGATTTTTAGGCATCTCTGTCACTTTTTAACCCACCAGAGAAGACACAGGAATGAGAGGTCATTTGTTTTTGCTGAGTGTCAAAAAGGCTTCTTCCAGATGTCAGACCTCCAATTAATCTGTAATGTTCATGTTTACTTCATAAAATTGAAAAATGTGCCCCACATGAAAAGATGAGATCCATCCTGGAGGACCTAAACACCACCACCTCACAGTGGTTCAGAGAGACTTTCACCACCCATTCCCCATCATCCCAGCACACTATTTCTGCAGGTCACAGACACCTAAAAACACTGAGAGCACAGGTGGTTATTGGAAGGCACGTCTTAGAAGATGACATTTTAAATTTGCTGTACATGTTAATAACTAAACTGGGACTGAACATGACTGATGAATGAAAGCTGCAGAAGGTAATTTTATGAACAGATAACCAAAACAAAATTATTTCCCATTATTTTCTTCCAAGGATGGCGGGTAAGGAGGGCAGGGGAATTTATATCCAGAACCAGCTTTAAAAGGCAGTTTGGAGAACTCAGGATGTGGCTCAGTGGTAGAGCACTTGCCTTGCATGCATGAGACACTGGGTTCAATCCTCAGGATTCCATAAATAAATTAAATAAATAAAGGTATTTTGTCCATCTACAACTTAAAAAAAATTTTTTTAAGGCAGTTTGGAGAAAAGGAATTGTATGCAGTTGAGGTGAATGGGCTTATACAGATCAACTCGTTGGCATATATTGGTGAGCTGCTTTCCACTAGGAAATTGGAGCTCAAACCCACTGAGAAACTAGAGGATGTCATGCAGAAATGGCCTAAAACATGGAAGGGGTACAGAGTGCAGTGTGAATTGTGGTTCCCTATGGCCCGTCTGCAATGTTAAAACAGAACTACAGAACGGCGGGGCGTGTGCCACCTGCGCTGTGGAGCTCCGTTATTCATCCTTCCTGTGAACTGCCTCCAGGTGTCTTACTATGGTGGACGTTCTCCAGTATGCTTCTTGGGACAGGAGGGAAATTTTTTCTTTAATAAATATGAGGCATAGGAAAGCTTTCTGTGCTTTTTTTTTTTTTTTAACCCATGACAGCACCAGCAGCAGGAAAAATACCCTGAGATCCCTGTCTCCTCCGACATTCCGTATGGCGAGAGTTTGGTTTCATACCTGGATCCTAGTACAATTATCGCAGTGCCCGGTAATAGAAAGGGGCAAATAGAGCTCCTCGTCTCCTCGCCCCTCACAGTTACTAGGCTTGGATTGCGTGGGCGAAACGCAGCTTCTCCGCTGGCGGGACACGCCGGCTCCCAGAGGACGTGGCCTGGCGATTCCCGGGACCCAGAGACAGAACCACCGCGGCCCCACACCGCCTTCCACGCAGCAGTGACCACGCCCCGCCCAGCGCGCCAGGGCAGAAAGCGTCCTGCTGACTTCCTGTGCATGACTTCGCGCGGGTTCTCACACGGGACTGAAGGCCAAATTCCCAGGATAAGGATGAAACATATTTAACGTTCGCCTGGGGAACTGGACTCGGAGGCACGCTCTGCGCAGGCCTGCCGATGCCCCGTGGAACTGCCTGCCTGAACTGTTTCGGAGGTTGGACGGAGTCCGGAACGTCCCGGAACTTCCTGTCCGCATCTCCTCTGCGCCTGTGGGACGGAATCCCGGAACTTCCTGTCCGCAGCTCCTCTGCGCCTGTGGGGCGGAATCCCGGAACTTCCTGTGCACAGCTCCTCTGCGCCTGTGGGGCGGAATCCCGGAACTTCCTGTCCACAGCAACTCTGAACCTGTGGGACTGAGTCGCGGAACTTCCTGTCCACAGATCCTCTGTGGAGATTGGATTGAGTCCGAACTAATAAGCCGTTTGTATGGGGTTTGTGCAAAGGACAGAACGAAGTATGTCAGCTCTATCTTTGCAGTTTACCCTGTTTACAATGAAATAGTGACTTCATGTTTGTCGTTAAGATACTAATGTCTGAAAAGTGAATTCTTTAAAACATTCAATAATGATGACATGCAGGCGTGTCATGTCCCTTGGGATAAAAGTGCAATGGACTCTGGTTTGCACTCTAGCATGTAACCATGTTTCCGCTCACAACAGCCCTGGTCACCGTAAAGTCAGTCTTACTTATTCAGTTGTAGCCTTATTTCATCTCTTGCTAGCTGCAGTCTTTTCCTGCCAATCTTTCTTCAAGTACCCCCTGTAAAGGTACCCAAATCTCTGATTTCACCCTGTTGTGACGTCAGAATGCCTAGAGTCTGACATCTTGTTCATTTATGTAGTGTCATTGTGACACTCAGTTGAGAACATCTGTAAACCAGCTTACCGTAGTGCTGGCAGCTGCCTTCTTAATGGCCTGTTTCCAACCCTGAAACACTAGCTTCTGTTCTGTTCCTTCCAGGTATGTCCACCATACTTAGAGTGGAAATAACCCCCCAACCCCAACATGTTCTGCAAGGTCCTGTTTCATCAGTCATGGCAGGCTACCTCTGTCACCTTTCTTGAATTACTCTTTGGGTTTTGGGGTTGTTTTGTTTTGTTTTGTGGTACCAGGAATTGAACCAGAGGCACTCAACCACCGAGCCTCCTCCCTAGCCATTTAGGGTTCCACTAAGTTGCTGAGGCTGGTTTTGAACTTGCAAGTCTTCTGCCTCAGCAAGCCACTGGGATTGCAGGTGTGAACCTCTGCCAGGCTCTTGTATTACTCATTTGCTCCCTGCCCTCTAGTCAAACTTCAAAAGTGCCAAGCTCTTTCCCTTTCTCTAATTTTTGCCCTTGCAGTCCCCGATGCCTGGAACACTATACCTACATCCCTACAGAGCCTCCAAAACTACTCCTATTTTGGAGACTGCATTGATAGTCCTAACCTCCTAGAAGAAGGTTAAACACTAATCAGTGCCTAGGAAAGATTGCAGTGAGATAAGAAGGTCTCTAAAAGAACAATAATGATGGAAATGGGGAGGGGAAGACTGGCCACATTCCTTATCTCTAATTCTTGGGAGAGGACATAAACAGAGTGACTTTTTGTAAAATAAAGGAACATACTCATAAAAAAGCTTAAGAAAGTCATCTGCACAATGAGCATGCTACCTCTTCTATATATTCCCCAAGATTGTAGGTACATACAGCCCTTTATTGTATCCTTGCCCTTCACAGTCCAGGTGTAAGTAATGAAATGTCTGAAACCTCTCCATTGAGTCCTCTTAAGTTCTTTCTTAGGATTAGCAAACAGTCCACTGAGGTATTTTCAGCCCTGGAGTTGAACAGTTCAGAAAGATTGATTCTTTTCTCTCTTATTTATCTAAAATATATGCTCAGGGCTTAATATGCTTGCCTTGGTGTGATTCTCTAGTGTTCAAACTTCAACATTAGAGGGAGCAGAACAAGTCACTGTTTGAACACTAGAGAATCACTCCAAGGCAAGTGATACTGCCATTTAGCGGTAACGAGTTCTGCTCCTTCTAATGTTGAAGATTGAACACTAGAGAAGCACTCCAAGGCAAGCATATTAAGCAGGTTTTATTTAAAGTCTTGCTTAGATGCAGGTATTCTCTACCTAATGCTGTGCCTAAAGACAAAGATGGCAATGAGATAAAGATGGACCATCTGGGGAGGCCAGTCTTGCTTGGATGCAGGTATTCCCTGTGTAATGCTGTGTATAAGAACAAAGGTGAAAATGAAATAAAGTTGAACCATCTGCAAAAGCCAGACGGTGAAAAGAAAAGTAAATTTGAATATTTTTCATGGAGAACATCCTGATCACCTGTTGACCATAATTCCTCTGAGTATGCAAGTGAGGAGACTTTCTTCTCCAGGTCACCTTCTTCAGTCCCCTGAGAGAGAAGCTCCAAGAGAGGAGGGAGTTGGGATGAAAGAAGATAATTCACTTCTTGTGGAGGTTGTAGGGGAGACAACCCAGGAAGTCTGCCCAGTAACATCGGTTTGAGAGTGGCCGAGCTTGTAAGGAATGCCTGTGACATACTTGTCTCATTAAGGGCTGTGGGACACTTCTAACACCCTCGTTATTTGTATGCAATGAAATTGATAATAAATATGTTGACACTCTCCAAAAAAAATAAAATAAAATAAAATAAAATAAAATAAAATAAAATAAAATATATGCTCAGGGCTGGGACTGTGGCTCAATGGCAGAGTGCTTGCCTAATGCATGTGAAGCACTGGGTTTGACCTTAGCAGGGCATTAAAAAAAAGCATCCTGTCCTTCTACAACTTCAATTTTTTTAATAAAATAAAGTTATACTCTCAGACTTTCCCTGAATAGTCTATCATAAATCTCAACTACCTATGTTTTCTATTTCAAATTAACCTCCAAAGTGAAATAGTGAACTCCACCAGATTTAGAAGGTTGAAATGTACCAAACAATAAGATAATAAATATTGTTCCAGTTTTCTTGAAGAACAGAGAGAACCAGCCAGCCATGATGGGACATGCCTGTAATCCCAGCAGTTTAGGAGGTGAAGGTAAGAGGATTGCAAGTTCAAATCTAACCTCAGCAACTTAGTGAGATGCTGTCTCAAAAAACTAAAAAGAACTAGGGATGTGGCTCAGTGGTTAAATGCCCCTGGGGTCAACCCAGGAGGAGAAGGAGGAACAGAAAGAATCAATTCATTCTATAAGCCCAGTGTAACTTTGTTATAAAAACTTAAATAATCAATACTAAAGGTGAAATCTAACAACAAACTCAAAATATTGATATAAAATCTTTTGTTTAACAACAGAATTTTATTTTCTCTCCATTCTGGACTTCTGGAGGCTGGAAGTCCAAGATGAACATGTCAGTAGGGTTGGTTACTTCTGAGACTCCTTTGACTTCCTGATAGCTTCCTTCTCACTGTGTTCTGACCTGGTCTATCTTCTATTCCTGTCTGTCCCTGGTGTCTCAGATGCTAAATCTTATTTACTAATAAGATTAGCAATGACAGAGGATGTTACACATCTCAAGTTTATCACAAGAATGTACAGATGGTTTTTCATTAGAAAATATAGTAATATAATTCACCATAGGATTAGGTTTTAAGAGATAATATATTATCCTATTAGCAAGCGTAGAAAATATGAATGAATGTTAACAAAAATCACTCTATAATGCATCGTAATAGTCTCTGCCCACTTCTCTGTGCTGAGATTTAAATCCAGAGGTGCTGGGCTGATCATGTCCTATTATCATCCTTGATATACTCTGAATCTAAGGAGAGTTTTAGAACATGAATGCAGGTTTCCACAAGAAAGGTGAAGGGAGAGTCCTGGTCATCTACAGACCCTGAAGATACAGTCCTTACTCTCCTCTGTCCATTAGTAGACCCTTGCAGGTCATATTGATGGTAAATAACTGGGAAGTAACATTGGTGGGAGAAATCAGCTCAGAACCTGCCTGGCCTGGGATGGCGTGAGGCACATTGCACGTGGAGCCCAGGAGCAGGGCATGCTGGAGCCACTCAACGTTTCCCTGTCTGTGCGTCCACTCTGCTTCCACACACTGCACCTATGACCCTTTTAACATCAGGGCTCTGAGACAGTTTTGGCTCAACAAAATGAACCTGTATAAGAATTCCGTTTAGAGTATTCTCCTTCAAAGTCTTTCTCCTTTTACTTGTGTCACAAAAAGTACTATAGTTCAATTTCTGGTCTGCAATTATATCAGTTTTCTCCTGTGTTATTGAAGACTTAATATTTTTTCATCTGCCTGATAATTCAGGTTTTTTTATTCTAGATTTTAGTTTCTCTTTTTATAACTTCCCCTGCCCCATTTTATGATGCTTCTCATTTTCTGTAGACTGAGGAATAACTTACTTAACAATATTTTTATAACAAAATATTACTCATTTATTCTATTCATATTTAAAAGCCACATCTGTAATTCTAGCAGGCTCCTTCTACAGAAGCATGCTACCTTTTTGATAATTTTATCTGTGATGCAGTATCACTCATATTCTTACTTGCTCCCTTCTTCCCTCTCCTCTCCCTTTCTTCATCCTCCCTCTCTAGGTGTGCTGGGGTCACTCTTGCTTTACATTATACATTTGCTTACTATCTTCCTAATAAGTGATCACACATAATCATAGAATATATGTACATGAGCGTGTGACCCTGTTTGCAGGGGAATGAGGAGGCATGTGGAGTGATTCCTAGACTTGGAATCTTCTCTGTGTGGAATTACTCATGGAAAGACAAAGAAGAAATATTCCTCAGTTGAATTCAGGAGAGGTCCTGGATGTAATATATTCCTGCTACCTCTCTTTTTTCTCATATTGTTTAGTGAAAATCTCAAGAATTGAGTTGTGCAGTTATTGATGTATTTATAAACCTAATCTTTACAATGCAATAACAGACTATATTTCTTTTATATGCTGATTCATCATTCAGGAAAACTCATGCTGTCTCTTCACTTTGAAGAACCATGAACATTATAATTGCACCCTAGTAGATGATGGTACATAACATAGTTTTGGGAAGGCTCTCAATTCAGGCCAACACTCCAAATCTCAGGACACTTTCTGAAATACAAACAATGCTTCTTTTGAGGTTGTGTCCATATAGGAAAAAAATAAATGACCTGCTTAATAGGGAAAAAAACTTCCCTCCTCTCCTAAATATAGGAAATAGCAATTCAAAGGACTGAACTGTTTAAGATACCAAAGGTAATACTGTGGTTTATACATGGTTTGGGTGTCCCTTAGTGGTCTCTTGTGTCTGGAGGCTTGGTGCCCGGGATGCTGAAATTGGAGGTAGAACATTTAAGAGGTGAAAAACACACAAGATTATGGCTGGATTCCTCCATTCTTAATACCATTGTCAAGATCCAGGACTTTCATAGCTCTCACATGACAGTCTCATAGCAGGCACCCTGTCACTCAATGAACCTTAAACCTCTGGGAGGACCTTAGGTCATTGGAAGTGTGTCCTCAGTAGGGAATATGAAAACCATTTTTTCTCTTCTGCTTCTGGTTCAAAGTGTAATCATTTGGTTGCTCCCTCTCCGCTCCTGCCATAGTTATTCATGCCATGAGGTGAGGCAGCCAAAGGACCACTTACGCAGAGCATGCACTATACTGTTTGAACTTTCAGTCTCCAAAAGCATAAACTAAATAAACCTATTTCCCTTTATCAGTAACCTGCATCAGCTATTCATTATAGTGAGGAAAAGCAGACCATTTTATCAGTTTAAAAATTCAAATTATTTTCTAAATGTCTTTTTTTCTATTTTATGTAGCCTTCATCTTATCCTAAGTGTCTTGACATAGACTTACTCTTTCCATTCCTCCTGCTCACAAATCTCTGTGCCTTTGGGAAATTTTTAAGTTCTGTTTGTGCTTGAGTGACTTCATTATAGGAAGATGCTAGGTGAATTATCAATATCCATCAATTCAATTGTTTTAAAAAATGGTAGCATATAATGCAGTTCTCAATTTATAAACTAAAGAATTTGAAGGAAATGAAGACTAGAATCAAAGTTTACACTGTCTAAAAAAGTAGGGGGGACAAGTTTAAAATGGTTGGACTATGGCATTCTCTTGGTAATCCAGCCTATTTGGAGCAAGACAGATATTTGGCCTCATTCT
Source organism: Sciurus carolinensis (assembly GCF_902686445.1). Lineage (NCBI taxonomy): Eukaryota > Metazoa > Chordata > Mammalia > Rodentia > Sciuridae > Sciurus > Sciurus carolinensis. Next base: position 67,058,544 of record NC_062228.1, on the reverse strand, counting down.
ATTGCTCTTTTTCACTAAAAATAAAAGTGTTTGTTAGGTTGGCATAAAGATCTGAATTTACTTGTCATGTGCAAAGCACACAGATATCACCTGTGGTTGGAGGGTTATGTCCCCTCCACTTCTGAAAAATACACAAAAATGTGATTGGCTTTCTCCATTCCTGGCATCATTGTCATGGTTCAGGGCATCAACAGCTCTCACCTGAAGGTCTCATAGCCGGCAGCGCTATCACTGGATGAATTTCAGGCCACAAAAGCACTTCATGTAACAACCAGGTCTAACATCTATCTAACTTTTTTACAGACATAGATACAAGTTCATCTTTCTGACCCTCAGTTCTATGCCATTAAGCTGTGTGCCTAAGCCTGTGTCATTAGTATTTGGCCATTGTCATTGTAGCTTTATACTGATTCAACAGAGCAGGCACCCCTCATTTATCAACAAATATGCACTGGTAAATTTTTTTGAAATTGTGGTAGAACACAAATAGCAAAACAGTGATTGTCTTAACCATTTTTAAGTACATAGTACAGTAATGTGAAGATTATTCACATTGGTCTGCAACCAATCTTCAGAATTTTTTCATTGCAAAACTGCAATTCTATACCCCAGCTATATCTGGGCTGGGGATATAGCTCAGTTGGTAGAGTGCTTACCTCACAAGCACAAGCAGGTCCAAGGCCCTGGGTTCAATCCCCAGCACCGCAAAAAAAAAAAAAAAAAAAAAAAAAAAAAAAAAAAGTTCTCATTGTTGTCTCCCACCACACCTGGTAGCCATCATCCTAGTTTCTGCATCTATCAGTTTGAGCATTCTGGATGCCTCAAGTAGATGGAATCAGACAGTATTTGTGACTGGCTTCTTTTTCCTCACACAACAAGGGTTACCCATGTTGTAGCATGTGTCAAAATTTCTTTCCTTGGGGCTGTGGTTGTGGCTCAGTGGTGGAGTGCTTGCCTACCATGTGTAAGGCTCTAGATTCAATTCTCAGCACTGCATATAAATAAAGATATAAAATAAAAGTACATTGACAACTAAAAGAAATTTTTTTTTTAGTGCTGGGGATTGAACCCAGGGCCTTGTGCTTGCGAAACAAGCACTCTACCAACTGAGCTATCTCCCCAGCCCTTAAAATCTTTTTTAGTTTTCTTTCCTCTTTAAGGATAAATAATATTACATTATATTTATATATTACATTATATATATAATATATATTATATTGTGTTTATGCATTCATCTCTTAATGGACTTTCGGGTTGCTTTTGCCTTTTGACTTTTGTGAATAATGCTGCTATGAAAAATGGATATGCAAATATCTCTTCAAGACTTCACTTTCAATTTTAAATACATACCAAAAAGTGGAATTCCTGGATCATGTGGTAATTCTGTTTATATTTCGTTCAGAATCTCCTTTCTATGTTCCAGGAGCCTCCTTTCTGCATAATTTTACACTCCCACCTCATGTGTACAAGTGTTTCAATTTCTCCTCATCCTTGCCAGCACTTGCCATTTTCTGGTTTTGGGGGGATTATTTTGTTATTGTTTATTTGGGCTAGGATCCATCCTACTGATTGAGAATTGATAAACTCGCCATGAAGTTTTTAATTTGTGGTGCTGGTGATCAAAACTGGGAACTTGCACATGCTAGGTAAGCCCACTCCATCACTAAGCTACATTCCCAATACCTCATTGTGATTTTGATTTGTATTTATCTAATAATTCGTAATTTAAGCAGTTTTTCATGTCTGTGTGTCACTTGTACATGCTATTTTAAATATTTTCAGTTGTAGATGGACATAGTATCTTTATTTATTTTTTTAATGTGGTGCTGAGAATTGAACCCAGTGCCTCACACATACTAGGCAAGTGCTCTACCACTAAACCACAGCCCCAGCCCCTTGTATGTGTTTTTCGAAGAAAAATATATTTAACCCTGTACCTATTTTTAACCAGGTTATTTGGGGTCTTTTTCTTTTTTGTTTTCTTTCCTTTCTTTTCTTTTTTGTCAGGAGTTATTTGTAAACTATGAATATGAAACCTTTATCAGATATATGATTTGTACATATTTTCTCCAATTTCTCTTGCAAATTTTTGAGATCTGAGTTGTGTTAATTTCAAAAGCAGTGGTTGACTTTTAAGCTCTTTTGAAAATTAATTAGAACTTCATTTGTTTGCAAAACACTGACTTTTGTGATAATGAGATTCATATAGAGTAATATGTCATGTTTCTTCATTCATTTGATCTTTGATTTTTTTCTCCTAAAAATTATATGGTTAGCTTCCCCATATTTTTGATTCTTTGAAATTTAAAAAGCTGACATTGCAGTGCAATATTTTTATATTCATTCTCCATACTTGATAATATCTAATTTTTTACATTAAATAAATTGATTCTGCTGATTAAATTTAACAAATTGTAAAACAGATTTGAAAAATAAGGATCATTTAGCAATATCTTCCTATATTTTAATTTCCTATCATATTGCCTACACAGTAACACTTAAGAAAATTTATAGTTTTGATAACAATTGTAATCTTACGTCTGACTGTAATAAAGATGAATACCCTGTTTCAACATCCTAGCTTCAAATAATCCTCAAATCTTATCAAAATATTTTATGAAGGTATTATTAAACATGTGTTATAATCCAACTGTTTATTTCATATTGAATGATTTTTAAGTGAAATTAGGCACATTCCTCCTTGCACAGTGAAGAAGAGCCCAAATATTAGAGGGTGGAGGCCTCTGAGCCCAGGCCTGAGAAGGTGATGCTAAATCCTGTGATTCTGTCGTCTTAGCAGGACCTCCTCAACTTGGCCAACTCTCTGGGTTCCATTGCTGTAGAGGCTGAGAGCTTCACACTCACGTCAGAGGTTGGGTACAGACAGGTGACCCCAGGCACTGCATCCCACCTGTGACTGGTCAACATGGCAGGACCTAGGAGGATGGTGATGTCCCTACTGCAGGTCCTAGACATCACAGCAGACACCATGCTGAACCTCAACCTGGGGGACAAGGTCCCAGTCTCCAGGCTTACATTTGAGCATCCTTGTCCCAGGGAGCTCTGATGAGAAACAGCTTAGGCACAGGATACCCCCATGTGCCTCCATGGAGTTTTCTGGAGTCTTGGGAGGTCATCTTTGGAGGCCTGGGGAGCCATTATGTTGGACCTGGATCCTTGCTTGCAACTGGCCCACATGATCAAGCAGAAAATGAAATACAAAGCAGACTTTTTAAAGAGGCAGATTTAGGTCTAAGTTTGTAAATAAGGATGTTTTAGGTCTAAAATGAGAAAGTAGCTTTAGATTTTCTAACACATAATAGTAAGCAAGAAGAGTAAAGTGCAAAGCTATGAAGTATGATTTTTTTACTCAGAAAATCAACTTAAATAGAACACGTTTGAATGTATTTCTAAAAGAAAAAACTTTACACAAATGAAAATAAGCAGATTATTTGAGGAAAGAAAGATTCATGAGTGGAGCAGCACCCTGCACTAGTGGAAGGTCAGAGGGTTCCCCCTTGCAGTATTAGCTGTGAACTTCCATAGGTCAGAGACAGAGGCAAAGTAAAGACATCCCTCTTGGCTCTAATAGGTCAGTTGGCCTTTTTTAGGCATGGTTTGATGGGTTTCTTGATGAGTATGATTGACTGAAACCCAACAGCATGTGATTGGCCAATCATTATATCTCTAACTTAGGTTTTTGGTTTGTATATGTATCAAGTAAGGTTGCAGTTCATTATATAGAAAACAAGGTAGACAGACAGCCCCCTGCTCATGTAACAATATAGAGAGAGAGCAATGGATTCATGTGCAGACATGACACTACATTGTTTTTGTCCAGAATGTAGAAGCATCTGAGACTTTTGACATCCCACTTTATAATTTTATATAATGTGGTACCCTTTAAATAAACAATAGAAAAACAATTCAAAAGCTATCATTAGGAAAACAAATATGCACTAGACCACTTTTTTTCCTTGCAGATTTACACAGAATTCCTGCTAATTGCAGAAATTCAGGAACCTGGTTCTGGCAGGAATCACACCAGAAAAAAGGAAATTTATCAAATGCTTATCAAAATCATCCAAAACCTAAAGTTTGTCTCAGATACCAAGTAAGAGTTATTAAATGGATAAAAGTGCTTCTTGGTGAATTGACATTTGAACTTGACTCCCAGAGTTCTTGATCACTGGGTCTGGGTTCAGAACTGACAATGTGTGTTTCCAATGAGTCCTCTGGAGATAGCGATGGTGAACATCCAGGGACAAAACTAGGAGGATCGCAGGGGTAGCAAAGGCGAGGAAGCCTGGTCCCAGGCCTGGCATACAGTAGGGGAGACATGCAGTTCCAAGGGCCAAAGCCAAGGCTTCTGATCCACATGCCCTGAATGTCTCTCCAGTGGGCGAGGCAGATAAAGGCCCAGTAGAATGGAGTCTCAAGACTTCCACTGCTAAATAGTCCTCTGAAGTATCCACCATCCAGGCCACCTCGTCACCTTCTTCTTTTACCCGGAACTTATTCTAAAAATACCCACATGGCTCATCCCTCACTTCCTTCAAATGTATGTTCACCTCTTAAGAAGCACCACATTTCCCATTTTTCCCTTACCAAAAGAGCATTTCTTTATTTTTTGAGATTGCTCTTAGATTCTTGAAAGGAAGTGAATATGTCTTAGATCTCCAGTTAAGAGTTATTAAGTGGACAAAAGCATTGCTCAGTGAATGGGACACTGTTAACTGACTGTGGAGGCAGAAGACATGTTTTCCCTGGAAGACAAACAGATCCACCTTTGTCCTGCTGCTTCAGGGTTGCCCCAAACTTCTCCTCTATCTTCTAGGGGCATGTTCATGCCACTCTGTTTGTATTTTTATTCTTGCCCATGACAGAAAGCACAAGCTGACAAGCTGACAAGCTGACTTCAATGCTTCAGGATGAGGCATTTTAATTGCAATATATGTTTGTATTGGCTTCCCTAACAGGACACCCATTCTGTGTGTGAAAGCCTCTATAAAATAAGATGTGTATTTGGACCCATTACTTTTGGGAGCATCTGAAATAATATATTTGGCTTCTAGTGCATAGTGGGTTTTAATGGAGTTTAAAATAATAAGTCTGAAAACACTTGGGCTACTCGCTGCAGACAGCACTCCTTAGCTACGCTGTTTCCCCCTTTCAGAACGCAGGACTCCTTTCCTCTGTCCTGGGACCTAGGTAAGCCTTTTCCAGCACCGGGGCCCTAGACATACGGAAACTGCACTACCCAGAAGGCTCTGCGTTGAAAAGCAGCGCGGCTGAGCCAATGAGAGCTTAGGAAGTAGGTGTTTCCATGGACGCACAAGAGGAGGGCGGAACTTCCGGCGTTTCCAGCGTGGCGGCCATGTTGACGCCTCTCGGGTATGTTCCGCGGCGCCGGCGGGGCAGAGGCGCGGCGCGGGGAGGGCGGAGGGCGCTGCGGCCGCGCAGAGGCCCGGGGCTGCCGTGACCGCGCCCGCGGGGAGAGCCCGATGGCGGCGGCCGCGCCGCGGGACCCCGCACGGGTGAGCGCCGCTCCTCGGCCGGGCCCGGGGGGCGCGGGGCACGGCGGGCCGCCGCCCCGGGCTGTGGGGACATCGGGCGGGACCGGGATCCCCGGAGTGGCCGCCGGGGCCTGCACCGCGTCGCGGGGACGCGGAGGCCCGCGGGGTCGGGAGCGAAGGGAAGGCGCCTTCGAACCGACTTCGTGGCGGGCCGGCCGGCCGGGGTCACCGAACCTCGAGGCCGGCGGGGACCGGAGTCGCCGGCCCGTCGGGCCCTGCCTCTCCCCAGGGTCCCCGCGGCCTGCTCTCGTGGCTCCAGCACTCCCTCCCCTCTGGTGGGTCGGAGACCTCGGAGGGGCTCGGGCCAGGGTCCGCAGTGCGCAAGGCCGGCCCTAGGCCCGCTCCTCGAGGTGCGCAGACCCGCGGGTCCCAGCCGAGCTGCGAGCCGCGCACCGCAGCGCTCTGCTGCCTGAGAGCGAGGCGCGGGGCGGAGCCGGGCGTGGGGTGGAGCCGGGCGCGGGGCGGAGCCAGGCTGCCAGGGCGGCCCCGGAGGCGGAGCCATACCGAGGTAGAGGGTCAGAGAGGGGAGGCCTCACCCAGGTCTGGCGAGGCTCCCGCCGTCCGCAGACTGGAGAACAGGCCGCAGTGAGGGAGAAGGAAGATCAGGTGGAGGCTACTGCACGAGTCGTAGTTTAAGCGATCGCATTCTGGAACTGAATTTTCTGATGTGGACATTGAGAAATAAAATAGGATGCTGTGTCTGGTGGTCAGTGAACCCATGAGAGTACAGGGGCAGTTGGGGGCTTGGGAAGGAGGTGGGCATGAGATAATATGTGGGGGAGTGGATTGTGTGTCCTCCAGGGAGGGACTGTTTGTGGTTTGATCTGCTTGCATTATGTCAGGGCAGTGTGACTTTTGAAGAAGTGGCCATATACTTCTCCTGTGAAGAATGGAATCTCCTCGACCAGGCTCAGCGTTGCCTGTACCGAGATGTGATGATGGAGAACTTGGCCCTCATCACCTCCCTGGGTAAGTTCCTCACACCCACCCATGAGCCCTGAGCAAGTCTGAGCCCTCCCCTTTTCCCCAAGGGCAGGTCTGTACTCACATCAGGACCGTTGGCTCTGCTTCTGTCTCTGTTCCCTGGTAGGTGCTGTGGTTGGTAGGATTGAGCTGTGAACACTGCCTTCCCTTCTCTTAAGCATCCCCAACTCCTGTTTCCCTGTAGCCTCATAAGGAAAGACACAGGATCAGGAGTCCTGCAGTCACCCTGCTGTATCCTGCCTTGCTTGTTTCCTCCATGATTGGATGTCTTCATCCAGATCCAAGGCTGCTATGTGCCCCAGGTTCTACTTCCTTCCTCTGACTGACATTCCCTCATGACTGCCTGCACCAGAGAGCATGCCACTGAAATGCTGATGCTTATACGCACCTGTACTATTCTTGCAAGACCTTCCTTTGAAATTTTCTAATATTTGTTTCATTTCTCTGGGCCATCATGCGCTCTAAAGTTTTTCTGGGTCAATGCTGGTTGCTTTTCTTTCATTTCTTTCCCTCAGTATTTCTATCACCTAGGTGCCATGTTTTTGTATTATCTTGGAAGTGAGGTAGAGAGCCCTTATTGGTTCACAAACAACAGCAAGAGGGACTGAGAAGGAGCCTGCCCAGGTTAAGAAAATGATGTGAAAGCTGTGCTTGAGTCATAGCAGATACATATTTTGTTTGAGTAATGTCTTGGTGCCACTGCCGTTGGCTGCAGCTCATTTCTGTTTTTCCTCTGTCATTTTGATACTTTTCTAATTTGTCAGCTCTACTACTTGTCACTTTTACATCCAGCCTGGAGGTAATTCACATCTCTGAACTTCATGCTTCTGTAGTGCTCTCCAGCATTGACCTTTATGTATTGTGTCATGAAGAAAGCATACGTGCTTAAAGAGTCCTTGAAGGCCAGCTGCTCTATTAAAGTTTATATTTTTCTTGGGCCTGAATATACCATTCCATACAGCACTTATATATCATCAACAGAGGTTCTGCTGGAAGTTATTTACAGAAGATCAAGTTTCAAATTCTCTCTCCTGCCCATGTCACATCACATGGTGTGTCCCTTGCCTGATCAGCTCTCCCCCATTCTGTCATCTTCATAGCCCACTGTTGCTGAGCACCCTCATCTTCAGCCAGAACCCAACTCCCTTGTCCTACAAACAGTACCGTGGATCTGTTCCTTGGCTTATAGAGGCTGCCCCTTCCCACTAGCACTTCACTAGCATCTCTTGCTTTCAGGTTATTGGCATGGAATGGAGAATGAGGAAGATCCTTCTGAGCAGGATGTTTCTTTAAAAGATATGTTTCAAGTCAGGACTTCAAGTGAAGGTCTGTCTCCCCAGAAGGCTCACCCCTGTGTGACGTGTGACCAGGTCTTGAGAGACATTTTGCACATAGCTCATCATCAACAGGGAACACACTGTCAGCAGAAACTGTACAGATGTGGGGCATCTGGGAAACAATTGTATTTCACTGCAGACATTGATCAGCACTTTGGAGAGAAACACTTCAAAAGCAATGTGGGAAGAGCCCTATTTGTGAAAAGCTACAAATTCCATGTATCAAGGGAACACCTTGCCAGCATAGAAGTTGGAAAGGACTTTCTGTCTAGTTCAGAATTTCTCCATCAGCCAACTGCTTGCACTGAGGAGCAATCAAATGGCAAAAGTAATTGTGGGACTGTCTGTCACAATGGGAAAACTCATTTCAACTGTGGAAAATACACAAAGGCATTCAGCCATGAGCACACAACTGTCCAGCAGCAGAAAGACCTCACTAGAGAAAGATGTTACATATGCAGTGAATGTGGGAAGGCTTTTAGCAAAAGCTATAGCCTCAATGACCACTGGAGGGTTCATACTGGTGAAAAACCTTATGAGTGTGGGGAGTGTGGGAAATCCTTTAGGCAGAGCTCTAGCCTCATTCAGCACCGGAAAGTTCACACTGGAGTACGACCTCATGAATGTGAAGAATGTGGGAAATTATTTAGCAACAAGTCTAACCTCATCAAACATCGGAGAGTTCACACTGGAGAGAGGCCATATGAGTGCAGTGAATGTGGGAAATCCTTTAGTGAGAGCTCAGCACTCCTTCAACACCAGAGTGTGCACACAGGAGAAAGGCCTTATGAATGCAGTGAGTGTGGGAAATTCTTTACATATCATTCCAGTCTCATAAAGCACCAGAAAGTTCATAGTGGATCCAAACCGTATGAATGTAGTGAGTGTGGGAAATCATTCAGCCAAAATTCCAGCCTCATTGAACACAAGAGAGTTCATACTGGAGAAAGGCCCTTTAAATGCAATGAGTGTGGGAAATCTTTTAGTCAGAGCTCTGCACTCCTTCAGCACCGTAGAGTTCACACTGGGGAAAGACCTTATGAGTGCAGTGAATGTGGAAAATTCTTTACCTATAGTTCCAGTCTCCAAAAACACCAGAGAGTTCATACTGGCTCAAGGCCTTATGAGTGCAATGAATGTGGGAAATCCTTTACTCAAAACTCCAGCCTCGTTAAGCACAAAAGAGTTCACACTGGGGAAAGGCCTTATGAGTGCAACGAATGTGGGAAGTCCTTTAGCCATAGTTCTAGCCTCATTAAACACAGACAAATTCATACTCAATAAAGGCCTGAGGCAAATGTGCAGACCCTTTAGCCAAAGATCCAATCTCATTACAAACTTGAAAATTCACCTTAGAAGAGTCCTTGTGAGAACAGAGAACTTGAGAAAGCATTCAACTGAAGGCCTTATCTCATTGGCTACCACAAAGTTTATATGAGACATACACCTTTGATGTGCAGGGATATGTTATTTCCTTGCTCATTATACCAGCTCCTGAGTTAAGGTCAGGGTCAGTGCTGCTGCTGCACGGAACCACATACACCCAGGCACTGCTGCACAGAACCACATACACCCAAGCACCCACACACATCCCAGATGTGAGGGAACTGCACTGCACTCAGTAACCTGCCTGGGTCTCTTGCCTGGTCTATGTCACTGCAAGCTCTGTGGCAGTCTCCATGTCACCTCTATCTCCTGGGAGGTGCCTGCGGTGTGCATCATTCACCTGCCCCTGTGTGTTCAGGTAAGTGAAACCGTGCTCTCCCATCTGTGGGAAGAATTTGTAATAGGCTAGGCATTCTTTCCTTTTTCATTGATACGTATCTGAGGAGTTGGTCCATGCCACAAGGACTGTGCTGTTGACTTGGAAAGATGGACCTTTTCAGGAATATTGTTGACCTCACATGACTCTTGATGGAATTTCCCAGCCACAAAATCACCAAGTATGGGAACCACCTTGCTCATTGCTCTGGTTTGTTTGATAGTAAAGTCTTTATTGTTTAAGCTACCAATTATTTGGGGGATTCTATTCACTGAATGTGGTTTTTTGAAAACAATTGGAATCTTTTGGGGAAAAAGGTTTGTTGGGGTCTCACACATTGTGTGCCCAGGGAGGGTAGTGGCATGGTGGATGGCAGAATACAGCCCTTTCGGGTTTGGGCCTTCTGTATTGCTACCTGACGCTTCCAAAGAAAACCTGCAGGGCACTGTCCTCATTTGTCTTTGATGTGTTGTGGGTTCTGAGGTCACCCTCAGGAGAGGTAGTGACGATCCAGTGCTTCTGAGAGCAACATGAACTTATTTTCTTGTTCAAAGGGATATTTCCTCAAGCTCAGTATTGGCTGGGGATACTTGTTTGTCAGGTCTTGCATCTGTATGCCTGACATTCTGAGTTCCATAGGGTAGCATCACAAGTTGTAAGATCATAGTTGTTACAGAAATATTGGATTAATAGATAGTGGAAGAGACTACCACACACCCATGGGAAGGTGCCTCTTTTACATGGGCATCCACAATGTTCCAGTCACTCTGCCTATGAAAGATGAGCAGGGTCAGAAATCCTTAGGCCCTCCAGAATCCTGTGTCTTTTTTTGTAGCTGGAGTAATTGTTAGAGATTGCTCGTCTCAAGGCAGCGCTGGGCAGCTAAGAAAACAAGAATGGAAAGGAGACCTTGGTCCACTGTCATGGCCTCTGTGAACAACGAGCACTCCTGCCAAGTCCTATGGAAACATCCTTCACCTCTCAACTATTTGCTCCCAGTGAGGCAAGGGACTCCCCAGGGCATGAACTAAAGTGATGGGATTAACATAGGACTGTCGATCCTGATTTTTCATTTACCTCCACAACAATACATTCATTCTTATTCCAGGATTTTATGTTACTGAAATCATTTTTTAAGTGCTCATGCTTTTCCTTCAGGTTTATTCAAACAGCATATTTGAGATTCATCAGTAGTGCTTATACAAGTGGGTTTTTTGTTTTTGTTTTTTGAGAAAAGGGAAGGTCTATTGTTTTGCTAGCAAAGAAGAAACAAAGGGGACTCCCTTTGGCAGTCCCAAAGGCTGTGATTCTGCCCATCAGCAGGAACTGGGGAATGAGTGGTTATTTTTTATTGCTGAGAAGTATGAGGTTCTATGGCTATACCCTATTTTTCATTCATCTGGTCATAGATATTTTGGTTGTTTACCACGAGTTTCATATTATTGCAAATAAAACTGCTGCAAACATTTTAATATAATTCTTTACAAGGATGTGTTTAATTTCTCTTATGTTAATGCCTGAGTCACAGGGTAGGTGAATGTATATCCACCTCCCTCCCCCCCCTTTTTTGGTTTTACTTTTACTTTTAACTTGTTAGGTGGACACAATACCTTTATTTTAATAAATTTTTATGTGGTGATGAGGATCGAACCCAGGGCTTCATGCATGCTAGGCAAGCATGCTACCACTGAGCCACAACCCCAGCCCCTGAACGTATAACCTTTTAAGAACTGCTGGACTCCGATCTCACATGCTTGTTCTCTTTAGATTCTTATGAGCAGTGTACAAGAGTTCTGCTTCTTTTATAACCTTGCCAGTAGTGGGTATGGTTAGTCTTTGACTATTAACTCATTTAGTAAATGTGTAGCAGTATCACAAAAATGTTTAGCACATGTCCCTGGTGTTTCATCATGCTGAGCATTTTTTTGTTTATTTACAACCAACATGTCTTTGTTAAAATGTGTTCATATCTTTTTTGTATAATTAAAAATGAGTTTTAGCTGTATTCCCTTTTTATCAACAAATAAGTTGATAGAAAAAAAATGAAGATGTATGCTGACCCCGATACTTCAATAACGTGAATCTTTAACTGCAAAGAATGATCATTTTTCAATCCTGAATGTATAGTTCCTGATCTTTGTGTGTATGCCTTATACACAATGCAAAAACATCTCACATATTTTAAAGTTTAATTTGTATTATTAGTATATTCTCCAGCATTTTCTAATTCTAGATAATCCATAATACAGTAAATCATGTAAAACTACCACCACAGCCAGTTTCCATTTGTCATATGAAGTCACTGCTGAACACTGGCATTCTCAGTAGCACACCACTGTATTCTGTTTCCACCAAAATGGCATAGTAGGCACAAATAGGCTCAAGAGCATACAAGATAATAAGATGTAGGGAGATGGATAAGAAGTTTTTATATTTTTAAAATAATTTGAGGTGTAATTGACTTAAACACTTTTTAGAAAGTGTACGTGTGTATTAATGCTGTAACATAAATATATATATTTATATATATTTGTATTGTATATGTATATACATATTTATATATATATTACATATATATATTTATATTTATATTTGTACTGTGAACTGACCACAGGAGAACTTTACCACTGAGCTTGATACCTAACCCTTTTCATTTTTCTCATTAAGTTGCTTAAAAACTTGCTAATTTGCTTAGGCTTGCTTTGAACTTGCAATCCTCTTTCCTCAGTCTCCTGTCTAGCTGGGATTACAGATGTGCACCACTGCACCTTTCTAATGTTTTGATGGATATTCACACCTAAAAATAAGTTTCCTCCAGTCTTTAGTAATCCTCCTCAACTTATAAATTTATCTATGCATGGACATATTCTATCCCTTGTGGTGCAAAAATTGTGTGCAAAAAAAATGGGAAAGACTGCTAAGAACCAGATGAACTCTTCCACAGCTGTTTAGCATTACATGGCTGCTTGTGTTTCATCTGTCCTCACATGAACTAGTAGTTGTTTTACTTATAATCCTAGACATTGTGTCACTTAATGTATAACCTCTTTAGAATGGATTTTTAAATGAAAGTGCTCTATCACACAAAATTATTTTTTAAATGTTATCAGTGCTCAGTTGTCTCAAATATATCAAGTCAGATAACTGTAATCTGTTCAAAACGTATTTCACAATTTTAGTAAAAAAAAAAATCCCATAAATCTCTTAACCTACAAGTTCCATTTACTTTTTTATTCATATTTCTTGCAATTGCTGAGTTGTTCATTCATTAGAATTTGCCATGTTCTAGATTTGGCTTGTTGAGTTTGTGAAACTCTTTGCCCTTCCCCATATTTAGGTAGCCTGCTATGTATGGTAACTGTTGATGAAATACAAGTAACTCAGTAAACTTCTCCACAAAATAGTGGGGAAAGGAAGTGCTTTTATTATTGAATAAGCATTAAACCAGAAAGAAGGTGATGTTCATCACAGCTAGTGCCCCAAAACTACACTCCTTGGCACTAAGTGGGGCATCTCACATACACAGTCTGGGGACACAGTGATAGGTGTGGGTTCTACAGGAGTGACCAGACCTCACCCATCACATTTAGGAATGGTTAGTCAAGGGACAGTCCACAGGGCATCTGAACTGGAAGGGTAAAACAGGGGTGGCTCCAGGAGATACTGGATTCTGGGAAGGCCAGAGCCCCCAGGGGCTGGAGAACACACAGAACAGCTGGGTAGGGATGGGTAGTCCCAGGTGGAGGCACAGCAGAAGACCCAGTGTGGGGTTGGGGACAATGAAGAAGGGACCAGAGCTGCAAAAGGGGTCAGTGGGAGGATGGAAGACTCAGCTCCCAGGATTTCTTCCTCAGTGCCCACAAGCTCCGGGCCCACTTTTCCAGGCAGTCAGGGTTCTAACTATAGCTGCAATCTTCAGGACCATCACTCTGCCTTCATCCATCCTACACACCCTCAAATTGCCCCAAAGGCAGCTCCACTTATCCCTATTTTGCACTGGTGGAAGTAGGTTGGGGTGGATGTAGGAAGGGATGTGTCTCATTGAGATCTCTAGAAAAAAGGGGGGGTACAGGAACACTGTGCCTGGTACTCAGTGAGGTAAAAATGCCACTGAAAAGCAGAATAATTGAAACAACTCATTAAATTTCAGGTCAATCCTACCAAAGTGTTATGCTTTCTGAATATTTCTTAGAACCAGAAAAAATATCAAATCTATCATTGAGAACCTTATATCGGGCCTGGGGTTGTGGCTCAGTGGTGGAGCGCTTGCCTGGCATCTGTGAGGCACTGGGTTCGATCCTCAGCACCGCATATAAATAAATGAATAAAATAAAGGTCCATCGACAGCTAAACAAATATTAAAAAAAAAAGGGGGAGCCTTATATCCAAAGGTCTTCCAATACCCTTCATTACCCTTATGACATACCAATTCTGCCTATAAATAAAGTAACAAGAATATTGACTTACCCAAGTCCTCAGCACAATCAGCAAAGGTGCTGATTTTTGTTTCCTGATAGTACCCAGTGAAAGTAGTGTAAAACAGTCACAGACGCTTCACTGGTGGGTTTTTGCTCTACTTTTTTCAGTGTGCTTCTGGAACAGGAGCATCAATACCTTTTGCTTTCACCTGGGGAGGACAGAAGTATACCTGGACACCCATGTGCCAAAGGGTATCCGAAGCTTATTCTTACTTTCATAAGGTCCTCAATGGAGACAAGAAAGATCCAAATTTCTCATTTGAGTTCTGGTGAAATATGTAAATGATGTAGTTTGTTCAGAGAACATGGAAACTGATAAGAAAAAACTGTAAGACAAACAAAAAAAACACCCTATTTGCTTTCAGCATTAGCAGAAAAGGGAAGGATATAAAGTTTCAAAGATAAATTACACTGTTGTCATCAGATACTATGAACAACAATTATATCAGAAAACGTCTCAGGAATCAATCATTAGGTTCACATTTCACAACAAAAGAAGAAAATTAGAAATCTACACAACAGGAAAACAATTCCAACAGGGAACCTAAAACTAAGGATGTTTCAGAGATCTTCCAGAACTATTGGAAGAAGATAGAAGACCTTTGGAACAAAGACAATCAATAGTAGACAGCTTTTGCCCAACATCAAATTAAGGTCCCTGTATAGGACAGGGGGTGTAACTCAGTGGTAGAGCACTTGCCTAGTCTGCCAAAAAAAAAAAAAAAAAAAAAAAAGTTCCTACTTAAATATTGCTGTTTTTAATATCTGCTTCCTTATGGTGATTCGCTATTTTCCATATACCCTTGTCATCCACAATAATGATCCTTTTATTCAAATTACAATTCTTTGTATTAGAATATACTCATTTTTAATACTATTCTTCAATCATCTCAAATATGATCCACCTTCCTGAATCTTACTGATAAATATGCCATCTATCTCCAGACATGCATGATATACACCTCTGGGCAATTTCAGTTTCATTAGCTGAGACCATAGGGAATTATATACAGTGGCACTTCCATTTGCACTTACATGGAAAGTTGACCTTAAATAAATCAACCTGCAACTTTACTAGAGTCCCTTTCACAAGAGTCAGTTACAATTCATCAGACCATGCATAATTATAAATTTGAGTTCAACAATCTTAAAAAGGTTCAAATGCATGACCTAGCTAATGTAAGGCTGTGGTTCTGACCTCACGTGAACTGTTCCACTTTTGCCCAATATTTGTACCACTGATAGACATTACTTCCTTGGTAACCATGTCTTTGACAAGTCACACACTTTGTGTATTGTAGTTTGAGACATATCAACACAAAGACCCACATTCTATGGATCATCAAATTTGGAAATTAGAACTCAGATGTGAGTTCCCAAAAGAGGTCACTTTTGAGTATCCAGGCACACTACTTGGGTACTGACTTGCCAATTATACAAATATTTAGGCAGAATGTTCATGAACTTCAATCATAAAGATTTTACAAGTTATCACAAATTTTATCAGAAGTAACTAATGACCTAGATGGAATGCAGGTCAGTTTGACTCACTGGCACATATAATGATGGACAATCACATTGCTGTAGGTTTCTTGTTGGCTAGTAATGGTCTTGTCTGTGGCATTATCAATGATTCATGTTGTACTTAAATCTATGAAACAGGAAAAGTGAATTGCTTCCACATCACCCTGCAGAAAAATCTATTTATCTCTCTAAGTTGATCCTCATGGCCTATGGGATTGTCCTCTTGTCCTGGGCTGGGCAACTAATTGAAACTGTTAATTGTTCTTCTTTTTGTCATAGTTGTCATGATGCTGGTTGGTTGTATACTATCCAGAATCTTAAATGTTCCTCTGCAATTTCTCTTTTAGTGATTCGTCTAGTTGAAACTGAGATGGTCTCCAGGATGGTAAAAAAAGAAAAGATCACAAAGATCTTACAATACAGTTGATTATGAAGATGGCTGGACACTCCCAAACAGTGAAGATCAGAATATCTAGTTGTTCTCTAAATTTTTCAATCTCTTACAAACTAGAGAATGACCAAAAGGAGTAAGTGAGAGGCAGAACATACAAACAGAAAATGGCCAAATCTTAAGCAGTAATAGAACTCTGAGCCACAGTCTGCATAACCTAGACCAGGAAACCTACCCATTACCTACATTATCTAGTGCAAGAAGCCAGATATCTGTAAGTCAGGCTTGTAGCAGTTCAGACCCTGTGCCCAGCAATATCTAGGAGGAAAACAATAACCCCTGTAACAACTGGTCCTGAATGTGCAGGACATCATTAGTAATTGACAGTTTTCCTAAGTATTATCTTCACTTCCATCGTAGTAACAATGGTAGGTGCCAATATATACCCATAACGAGTCACATAGAATGCTGGGCTTCCCTGGTTCACAGGAAGGGTCTCCCTGGAGCTTCCCTTTCTCATGTCACTGTAGAGATTCACTACTGCTATGCCTGCTTTTAGGGCTTTGCCAAAATGCATGGAATGGTGGACACTTCCTTGCTATAGTGGGTTCTGATAAACAGGTTTTGAGAAATGTTCTTTGGTCCATCTTCACTTATTTCCACAGGTCTCAGAACAAATTATAGAAAACAAATATAGTAAAAACATAGTAAATTCATTTGAAATAATTTTCATGTACAAGTGTTTATTTGACATAGTATTCAATTTAATTGTTGCATTTCAGTTTCCAGTTTAAGTTATTCACATGCCAGAAATTGATGGATCTACCTCACAAGGTACTCTTAGCTAAGACATCTTTTAGGGAAACAGTCTTAGTGTAAAAATTGCATTTGGAAGTCACCCCATACCAAATATACAGGAAGTAAAATTTGTTGATCAATAATTTCTTTCTTTTTTGCCTTGTTAATAAAAATACTACAGATTCACTTAAAGGAATTCTTGCTGACTCTGGGGTAAAAATATAACAATAAAACTTTTTCACTGGTGAATCCACCTAAACCCTTCCCCTGCCATTGTTCTCGTGTTCCATCCATTTTCCTGAACATGACAAAAAAAAAATTGGGGTGGCTGAATAAGGCTCCATCATGTATATTGTCACACCACATTTTCCTTATCCATTCATCCATTGACAGACACCTAAGCTGGTTCCATAGTTTTGCTATTGTGAATTGGGCTGCTATAATATGGGTATCCTTCTGTTTGGTTCTTTTTCAGTATTTCTATATCTATTGAATTTCACGTTCATATCCTCTACTGACTTCTTTAATTCATTAATTTTCTGTCTTCTTTTGGAATTCATTGATCCATTTTCTAATCATTCTTTTGAATTACTTATCTGGCATTTCATCCACTTCAGTTTCTTTGCAGTTTATTACTGGTGAATTATGAACTTTAGAAGATGTCATATTACTCATTTTTTCATATGCTTGTATTCCTGGGTTGAGTTATATGCATCAATTGGGATGGATTTCTCTTCCACTCTTATGTGTAGGCCTTTTTAGGGCACCATCTTCTCTTGCCAAAGGTTTCTGGGATATCAGGTTGTTGTGAATTTTTCAATATATTTGCAAATGGATTTTATAATGTAGTTTCCTTGCTAGTACTTTGTTGATGATTAGCTTATTTTGATACAAAGTATATTGTATTAGAGCTTGAGAATTACACTTTTCCTGTATGTCTCAAAAGAGTCTACAATCCTTGTAGATCTAGAAATTGTGTTGTATCTGTCAGGATATGTGGGTACATCCTTTGTGAATACCCTTCTTCACTTAACAATTCTGTGTATTCTAAAAGGATGTGAGAGTGGTCTATATTGAGACCCCCCTCATAGGTGGGTATCCACAACCACAACCTTTGTGCTAATTCTGTTTTTGCTGTAGAAGTGTATGTCCATGAGTGGGGCCTGAGGCCTCCCCGACAGTTATTTCTGTTTGAACCTAGTCATTAATTTGGGAGTTTGGCTCTTCTGTTCTTCGTATTAAAGCATCACTGAAGTTGAAGCATGTTTCATTTGTATATGGATCAAGGTATCTTCTCTCATGGCTGGGAGATTAATCAGAATTCAAAGAAGACTAATTGCAACAATTTTTATAAGACTTCATTTTACTAAGCCAAAATCCTATCTCCGTGTCCTAAGGTCAAGATAGTCACAGGTGCAGTATGTGGAAGTAGAGTGGATGAACAGATAGGGGGAAACGCCTTCGGAGACAGTGGCTTCAGCAGTGACCTGCTGCTGGACTCCATGTGCAGTGCTCCTCACACCATTGCAGGCCAGATGGGCTCTGAGCCTGACTCTCACCTCCATGTTACTTGCCCTCAGTATGACCTGGGAGGGTCCACTGATGGACAGAGGGACAGGACTATTTCTTTGGGGTTGAATGTGACCAGGGACCTCCCTTGCCTTTCTTCTAGAATCCTGGGCTCATGTCCTAAAACTCTCCTTAGATTCAGAGTACGCCAGGAATGATCACTAACCCAATGATCAGCTTTCTCCATTTGAATTTCAATCAGTACTTACTTTCAAGGTCTAATAGTGAATTGTAATTGTGTTAAAAATAACAGTAACTGCTTCTTCCCCTGATACCTGCTTGGGGAGGAGGCTGTAAACTGTGCCTAAGAGTTTTTCCTCAACTAAATAACTAAAGGGAATCTTCATTACAAACCTATTTTCACATCAAGTCTCACAGAGTCTAAAGGAAACAAGAGTAACTCATACTCATTATATAGGCAACTCATGCTCATTATAATTGCATGTTCCTGAACATGCAATTTCTCAATTAATTATGTAGAGACTTTTGGGTAAACGTAAAAAAATTTTTTTTAATAAAAAGGTTTTGTACATTGGGGATTGAACCCAGGGTTTCTCTCTCACTGAGCTACACCTCGAGCCCTTATTATTCTTTATTTTGAGACATGGGCTCACTAAGTTGACAAAGCTGGACTCAAACTTTTGTGATTCTCTCACCACAGCCCCCAAAGTCACTGAAATTACAGGTGTATGTCACCACACCCAGCTTTTTAATAGAAGCCTTTACTCTATTTAATTATGTATCAAATTTTTTGAGAGGTAGGAATTTAATATTCCTTTTTGTATACATGATTTTAAGACAGCCAACTTTTAATCAAAGAATGTGGAAGAGAATAAGATGTGGAAGGAAGCAAAGGAGGAAAATTGAGCCCTCAGAAGGGCTGATACCAAGAAGAACCTCTGGCAGCTTGGAAGGAATTGGGATAGCACAGGGTGTTAGAGGAAGACACCATTCATTCTGTACTCAACAGGAAATAGCCCCCATCCCTGTGAAAGCCTGTTCTGAGTCTCTCTTGCAAACCCAGCTTCAGAATTGTTTCCCCACTGCATCTCTGTCTGGAGTTCTGGGCCCCTTCATCTTGGTATGAAAGGAAAGTTCTCCCCTGTGTGCCCTGTATATACAGAGGTGAGAGCCACAGTGAGAGGCTGAGTCTCCTGCAACTGGATGAGATCCAGTCCTGACTCACGTTTACTATTTTCTGGATCCTTCTCCCAAGGCTGGTGATTTTCAAATCAACTCTAGATCCATGACAGCATCAAATTGGGGGATTGAGAGTGACTTTAAACTTTTGCCCCAACTATCTGTCAGTAAAAGCAAGTACAAATTACCTGATCAAATACACAGAAGTAGGTAGAAGCAACTGGAAGGAAAACTTTTCTATAAGTCCCTGGAAGGGGTGCAGAAGGCACACAAGTCCAGTATCAAAAGAAGAAGTCAAGTGACCAACTGGTCTTAATCTGGGCCAGCCCAAGGGTCTTGCCCAACACTTAACACCCTGGAGATCTCCTCAGTCTGAAGAACACCAATATTAAGGGGCTTGAAAGAGGGTGGTGCCATGGATAATGGGTCTCGCTTCCTTAACACACATTTTCTTAAAGAGTCATTCTTGTTCATAGATTTTCAAGTTCTGGAGAATACCACTACATGAATATGAAAGAAGTTACAAGGACAGTGAATGGATGGTCTCCTGTCCTCAGCTATCATGGGTGGGAATACTGAGAGAGAAGCTGAATACTTAAAATCAAGTATTAGGTTAGAAAACATTCAAGAAAATCAGATAAACTGATGTATAACATCAGAATTTCATAATGACCGAGGCCTCTGGATATATCTGCCCTCTAAAAAAAATTAATGAAATTGCCTTTCCTTTTAATAAATACTGCTTATTTTTCTCTGAGAGAGCAACAATTTTAGTAACCACTGGTGTTTTCTCCATTAATCACATCAAGGTTCTGAGCAGAGTAATAAATGCTCATACTCCAATAACTCAAGTGCATCATATTTGCCTATAATCTGAGCACTTACCAAAGTTCATATTATTCCACTTCACACAAAGATAAAATGTCTAAGTTTTTATACAATGAAAGTGCAATAATTATTTCAGAAAGCTCACAAGGAAAAGTAGAATCACTAAAGAAACTTTGTCAAATGTTTTGAATTAAATCTAGTTAAAGTGGTTCCATATTCATAAGATGATAATCCTAAACACACACACAATATTATTATACAATTTCTAAAACAGGCCTATCACCTCTAGTGCTCCTACTCCAGCTTGGCCGTGCCACCTGCCTGGTTTACTGACGTGGAGGTTCATCCAAAGATAAGAAGACCAATAAAATAACTGTAAAATAAAAATTGAGCCTGGTGTGGTGGCACACATCTGTAATCCCAATGTCTTGGGAGGCTGAGGCAAAATGATTGCAAGTTTGAAGCCAGCCTCAGCAACTTAGCAAGACCCTGTCTCTAAATAAAATATAAAAGGGGCTGAGGATGTGACTCAGTGGTTAAGACCCTTGGGTTCAATTCCCTGTACCAAAAAAAAAAAAAAAAAAAATCAAACTGCTCAATGTATCCCAAGCAGGATCAATAATTCTATACACAGAAACATTACCAAAAATACTACTGGTAACAATCAGCTCTCAAATCTAGTTTAAAGTGCAAGATCTTTAAGAGAACAACCATAAAAGAAAGAAGAAAAGAAAATGAAGAAGACTTGTGAAATTCTCCCTAAAGGTGATTTTAAGGCAATGGACATATGGAAAAATGTTCAATCTCCTGCACAACCAGAGACAAGAAAACTGACAACATGATTTACTCTTTTACACCCAGAAGAATGGGGAAATTTCTAAGTTTTGTGAAACAACACAATGGCGTAATTATGAAGAGAACCAAATAATCACAACCTCTAATGGGATTGTATATTTTTAGAACTTTGGGAAATGATTTGACATTATCTAATAAATCTAATAGATGCATGTGAGCTATGCACCAGAAAATCTTGTTATATGTTCTAAGCCTTCGGAGAAAGAAAAAAGCCCATGTCACAGGTTTTAATTCCTGTCATAGATCCCATAGCTGCAAAACATACTGAACCAATATAAAAGTGTTGTCTGAAAAACCACAGGCACAAACGTACCTGTCATGCACAAGCACATTCAGAACCATGCTGTTAGCAGCTTGAGAGTTCTTCATATCAATTCACGTAGAAACCATACATAGATAAATCGCAACTCCCTTAGCGTCAGCAGTTCCGAGCACTGAAGGCTGGCTGCTTTCAGTTATTGGTGTTAGTGACTCCTTTGCTCTCTGCCACCCAGAGCCAGCAGCTACCAGCAACTTTCTAGAAACGTCTAGCATCCAGAGGGAGTAGCTCCCAGCAGGAACCGTGGTTCCCCATTGCTCCCTGCCTCTGGCTGCTACCCACCCTCAATGTAAACAGCGCTGCCTGCTATCTGCTTTCAATGTTGTCTGTCTTTAGTGTTACCATCTCTTAGAAACTAGCTGAGCCTGCTTAACTTGTGATACAAATCAGGAATAGGGAAAATAAAAACCACCCAAAAGAGGCTTTATTAGGTCTTAGACTGCAGCATACGGGGAAGCAGTACATGACTGTTCCTACAAGGGTGTAGGGGCGGCTGCCTACATAGGAAAAGAGGCAGGCTCATGCACACTCACACCAACCACAGACTGATTAGTCATGGGTCAGGGAGGGGCTCCACAGAGACAGGATGGGGATATCTGAAGTAGTCATTCAGAAAGGCTGCTGGGTGAAGTCACGTGGGATGGACCAGGCCAAAGCTTGCTGCAGCCACAGAAAAGTCCCCCCAGAGAAATCATAGGACATCTTACATAGCCATAGCCAGCCATGAGGCACTTGAGACAGTCATGGGTGTCAGTCGAAGATGGATGAGCTAGGCACAGCGGCACGTACCTGCAAGCCTGGCTACTAAGGCAGCTGGAGTAGAAAGGTGGCAAGTTTCAGGCCAGCCTGGGCTACAGTGAGACCCTGTCTCAAAAGAGCTGGGAATGTAGCTCAGTGGTGGAGCACTCAGCACACCAAAGGCCCTGGCACCACCATCCCCCCAAAAATGGAACAAAAAAATTAAGAAGTACCCCTTGGGCAGCATCAGGTGTGAGTATTCTCACACCTCAATACTCTGCAATATCTAATAAGACACAACAAAATGAAATGAAAAAGCAATCAAGCCCAATATGCATCGACAGCAGATTACTGTGGCCTGTGTCCACATCCAGCATCCCTTGGGGTAGGCTGAAGAGACAGAGCAGAGGACACTTCTGGGAACACCAGGCAGTGGAATCTGAAAGGCCTAGTCAGGGAGACTGGGAACTGCCAAGGCAGTCAGGGCAAGATGGTGAAAGAGAAAGTTAAGGTTAGGTCCAGACAGAGCATGAAGGGGCCAACTTCCTAAATGACAAAAGTGCTCATGGACATAAGCAGGGGATTCAACAGAAAGACTAAAATAGATGCGTGGACACAAGGGGTACCAAAAAGCAGTAATGAGGAGAGCAGGAGACCATGGTGAGGAGATTTAAAAAATAATAAATTTAAAAAGGAGAAAGGTCAAAACCTATGAAAAGAACAAGCGGCACTCTCCTATGGGCCCCTTCTCTGAGGAGAAGTCTGTTACTTTGTTACTTTTGCTCTTGCAATAAGCCTGCTTTCTGCCTGCTGTCTTCGGGTCCTGTTCTTCAATTCCTTGATGAGCAAGATAAGGACCTCCAGACCCCTAGACTGTAACACTGGGTGGTGCAATTCTTCCCAGGATCGTGACCTTTGTCTTTTAAGTTCTTACTGTAATCTGCCACTCCTGGGTTCCTCGAGGACTCTAGTGGTCACCACAGAGGCAACATTAGCCCCTCAGTGCTGATGTGCAGCACTGACTCTCCAGAAGGATTGCCCCTGTATGGACTATTAAGCTGACCTTAGGCCAGGCTGACAGATGGCCTCAGGCAAGGGAGTGTCAAGTACGCAGATGAACCAAAGAGGCGCTGGGCATTTCCAGAGGCCATCTCCTGCTGTCCAGGTCCTCTCTTGTGTGAGCCAGCAAAGCCTTCTCATGTGCAAGGACGACAGGCTGACACTAGCCTGGCCACGTTGCTCATGGGACTCAGACAAGAGTGCGTAAAAGTGACGTGTATTTCTTTAAACGGAGGACGTGCAGCTGCCACAAGGGAGGGGTCCCAAAAGTGACGTCGCTAGGTGGTAGCTGTCTGAGGATCTAACTGATGTTGCGGGAGGTGGCTGCTAAAGCTGATGACCTCTAGGGAGGAGAGCTTCTTCATTCAAAATGAGGCACTCTGCGGGACCAGTCAGGATGTTACCTGTGTGGTTCACCTGCCCAGCCGCGCCTGTCTTGCCCATCAGATACTTTGCACACGCAGCGCTAACAGTGGGGGTCCCCGCCGCGGCCTAGCACCTCTAGCGCTCCTACTCCAACTTGGCCCTGCCACCTGCCTGGTTTACTGACGTGGAGGTTCGGTGGTTCTGGCAATACCGTTCTCAACCAAAGTGAGCGCGCCCTGCCATGTGGGTCCACCAGGCGCTGTCCTCCACACCGTGCGCACCTGCACTTGCCGGTGGCCCTGTGAAGGCAGCGCCAGGCCGTGGAAGGTCGATCTGGCCAAGAACCCGTCGCCCCAAGCAGGAAAGGAGCCCCCGCGGACGCTGCAGGGAAGGGGCTCCGGGGCCGCGTGGTGGGCGGGGCCGCAGGGTGCGTGGTGGCAGAGGCTGCAGGGAAGGGGCTCCGGGGCCGCGTGGTGGGCGGGGCCTGCGGGGCCAGTCCAGAGGCTGCTGGGAGGGGCGGTGTCTGAATGTTGGGGGTTAGGGCCCTGCTGCTCCTGTCTGCACGGGGATCTGGGATGGTGCACCCAGGCGGGTGCTCTAAGTAGGGGGTGCCAGGCAGGCCGCGTTCATGAGGGCATACGACAACTTAGCAAGACCCTGTCTCAAAAATAATTTTAAGGAGATGGGGATGTAGCTCAGGGTAGAGTGCCCTGGGTTCACTTCCCCACTACCCCACCCCCCCAAACTCATAGGACAATTCAGGAACACAGCCCCCTGCTGTCTTACCATTGAGGCCTTAGGCAGTAATGAAAATTAGACCAATATTGTACAGAGAATCATTTTCTGCCCATGTACCATCCCTTCTGAGGCAAAGTTTGGGATCTCCACAGAACTGGTTCACCCCTTCATACTGACATCACTAGTGTGCTTACAGGTCACCCCACAAAACGAATACACCCTTCAAGTTTGAAGGTGATGAACAAAATGATCTTCACAAAAAGACCATAAATCAGAGCAATGAGCAGCAAGTAATTTGTAGGTTGGTGAAAGGATAAGCCAAATGACTGGGAATACAAATCATACCTCAATAACAACCCTGAATATTAATAGCTTAAACTCATCAATCAAAAGACATAGACTGGCAGATTGGATTAAAAAGAAAGACCCAACAATATGCTGCCTGCAAGAGACTCATCTTATAGAAAAAGACATCCACAGACTAAAGATGAAAGGATGGGAAAAAACCTACCACGCACATGGACTCAGTAAAAAAGCGGGGGTTTCCATCCTTATATCAGATGAAGTGGACTTCAAGCCAAAGTTAGTTAGAAGGGATAAAGAAGGACATCATACTTTTAAGGGAACCATAAATCAGGAAGACATAATGATTGTAAATATTTATGCCCCAAACAATGGTGCATCCCTGTACACCAAACAAATCCTTCTCAATTTCAGGAATCACATAGACCACAACACAATAATTCTGGGTGACCTTAACACACCGCTGACACCACTAGATAGACCTTCCAAACAAAAACCAACCAAAGAAACCATAGAACTCAATAACACGATCAAAAACCTAGACTTAATAGACATATATAGAATATTCCATCCATCAACGAGCAGATTCACTTTCTTTTCAGCAGCGCATGGAACCTTCTCGAAAATAGACCATATATTATGCCACAAAGCAGCCCTTAGGAAATGCAAAAAAAAATAGAGATACTGCCTTGTGTTCTATCAGATCATAATGGACTGAGAGTAGAAATCAATCACAAAATAAAAAACAGAAATTACTCCAACACCTGGAGACTAAATAATATGTTATTGAATGAAACATGGATAACAGAAAACATCAGGGAGGAGATAAAAAAAATTCTTAGATGTCAATGAGAATGATGATACAACATATCAAAATCTCTGGGACACTATGAAAGTGGTACTAAGAGGAAAATTCATTGCATGGAACACATTCCAGAAAAGAACGAAAAGTCAACAACTAAATGACCTACATTACAGCTCAAAGCCCTAGAAAAAGAAGAACAGAATAACAGCAAAAGTAGTAGAAGACAGGAAATAATTAAAATCAGAGCTGAAATAAATGAAATTGAAACAAAAGAAACAATTCAAAAAATTGACAAAACAAAAAGTTGGTTCTTTGAGAAACTAAACAAAACAGACAAATCCTTAGCCACACTAACAAAGAGAAGGAGAGAGAAAACTCAAATTACTAAAATTCGTGATGAAAAAGGAAATATCACGACTTACACCACTGAGATACAGAACATAATTAGAAGCTACTTTGAAAATCTGTATTCCAACAAAACAGAAACTACCGAAGACATTGACAAATTTCTAGAGACATATGCTCCTCCCACACTGAACCAGGAGGACATACACAATTTAAACAGATCAATATCAAGCAATGAAATAAAAGAAGCCATTAAAAACCTACCATCCAAGAAAAGCCCAGAATCAGACAGATTCTCAGCCGAGTTCTTCAAGACCTTCAAAGAAGATCTCATTCTAATACTTCTCAAAGTATTCCAGGAAATAGAAAAAGAGGGTACCCTACCGAACTCATTCTAAGAAGCTAATATCACCCTCATACCCAAACCAGGAAAAGACACATCAAGGAAAGAAAATTTTAGACCAATATACTTGATGAATATAGATGCAAAGATCCTTAACAAAATACTAGCAAACCGTATCCAAAAACATATTAAGAAAATTGTGCACCACGATCAAGTGGGGTTCATCCCTGGAATGCAAGGATGGTTTAACATCCATAAATCAATAAATGTAATCCATCATGTCAGTAGACTTAAGGTTAAGAATCATATGGGTATTTCAACTGACACAGAAAAAGCGTTCGACAAAATACAACACCCCTTCATGCTCAAAACACTAGAAAAAATAGGGATAGTAGAAACATACCTGAACATTGTAAAGGCTATTTATGCTAAGCCCATGGCCAACATCATTCTTAATGGAGAAAAACTGAAACCATTCCCTTTAAAAATGGGAACAAGACAGGGATGTCCTCTTTCACCATTTCTATTCAACAGTGTCCTCAAAACTCTAGCCAGAGCAATTAGGCAGACTAAAGAAATTAAAGGGATACGAATAGGAAAAGAGGAACTTAAGCTGTCACTATTTGCTGATGACATGATTCTATATTTAGAGGATCCAAAAATTTCCTCCAGAAAACTTCTAGACCTCATCAATGAATTTAGCAAAATAGCAGGCTATAAAAATCAACACACATAAATCTAAAGCATTTTTATATGCAAGCGACAAAACGACTGAAAGGGAAATGAGGAAAACAACTCCATTTGCAATAGCCTCAAAAAAAATAAAATACTTGGGCATTAATCTAACCAAAAAGGTAAAAGATCTCTACAATGAAAACTACAAAACATTGAAGAAAGAAATTGAGGAAGACCTTAGAAGATGGAAAGATCTCCCATGTTCTTGGATAGGCAGAATCAATATTGTCAAAATGGCCATACTACCAAAAGTGCTACACAGATTCAATGCAATTCCAATTAAAATCCCAATGATGTACCTTACAGAAATAGAGCAAGCAATCATGAAATTTATCTGGAAGAATAAGAAACCCAGAATAGCTAAAACAATCCTTAGCAGGAAGAATAAAGCAGGGGGCATTGCAATACCAGAATTTCAGCTATACTACAAAGCAATAGTAACAAAAACGGCATGGTATTGACACCAAAATAGACAGGTAGATCAATGGTACAGAATAGAAGACATGGACACAAACCCAAATAAATAAAATTTTCTAATACTAGACAAAGGTGCCAAAAATATGCAATGGAGAAAAGATAACCTCTTCAACAAATGGTGCTGGGAAAGCTGGAAATCCATATGCAAAAGAATAAAATTAAACCCCTATCTCTCACCCTGCACAAAAATCAACTCACAATGGATCAAGGACCTCGAAATCAGACCAGAGACCTTGCATCTTACAGAAGAAAAAGTAGGTCCAAATCTTCACCTTGTTGGCTTAGGATCAGACTTCCTTAACAGGACTCCCATAGCACAAGAAATAAAAGCAAGAATCAATAACTGGGATAGATTCAAACTAAATAGCTTTCTCTCAGCAAAGGAAACTATCATCAATGTGAAGAGAGAGCCTACTGAGTGGGAGAATATATCTTTGCCACTCATACTTCAGATAGAGCACTAATTTCCAGAATCTATAAAGAACTCAAAAAACTCTATACCAAGAATACAAATAACCCAATCAACAAATGGGCTAAGGATATGAACAGATGCTTCACAGAAGATCTACAAGCAATCAACAAACATATGAAAAAATGTTCAACATCTCTAGTAATAAGAGAAATGCAAATCAAAACTACACTAAGATTCATCTCACCCCAATTAGAATGGCAATTATCAAGAACACAAGCAACAATAGGTGTTGGAGAGGATGTGGGGAAAAAGGTACACTCATACATTGCTGGTGGGGCTGCAAATTAGTGCAGCCACTCTGGAAAGCAGTGTGGAGATTCCTTAGAAAACTTGGAATGGAACCACCATTTGACCCAGCTATCCCACTCCTTGGCCTATACCCAAAGGACTTAAAATCAGCATACTACAGAGATACAGCCACATCAATGTTCATAGCTGCTCAGTTCACAATAGCCAGATTGTGGAACCAACCTAGACGTCCTTCAATTGATGAATGGATAAAGAGACTGTGGTATATATATACAATGGAATATTACTTAGCTATAAAGAATAATAAAATTATGGCATTTGCAGGCAAATGGATGAAATTGGAGAATATCATGCTAAGTGAGATAAGCCAATCTCAAAAAACCAAAGGATGAATGATATCGCTGATAAGTAGATGATGACACATAATGGGGGGTGGGAGGGGGGCAAGAATGGAGGAAGGAGGAACTATATAGAGGGAAAAGAGGGGTGGGAGGGGTGTTGGGGAAGGAAAAAAATAACAGAATGAGTCAAACATCATTACCCTATGTAAATGTATGATTATGCAAATGGTACGCTGTTACTCCATGTACAACCAGAAACAACATGTATCCCATTTGTTTACAATAAAAATAAAATAAAATGGCATAACTTCATGGAGATGTTTCAAATGTAAATAAGGCTGTATATATAAATTATTTTAAATCATAGGTAGAAAGGTAGGTTAACATGTCATGAAGAAAAGATAATGGACACTTTGCACCTGAACTGCAGACATCTTATCAGGCCATGACAGCACCAATCTCTGCATGAGTCACAGAGGTTGGCACTAAGAAAAAAAAAAAGTGATGTCCATTTCTCCTTAAACCCAACCACGTATGTTAGAAATATGTGCCCTTGGCCACTGTAGGAGCTAGGTGAAAACGTACCCAACAAAACCTACCTTCATCACCAAAACAATTCAGCGGTGCCATTTTACTATCAACATAGATTGCATCCCCCAGATTTCCTGAGTATAGCCTTGAACTCCCTGTCAGTACACTCACTCCTGCCTAAGAGTCTGGTGTTTCCAAGGGCACCCTTGTACTCCATGATCTCCACCGGCCCCTCCCTCCATTCTTTTCCTTGTTATGATTAACTGGCATGTTTGGGGCTTACATAAAGTACTATGTAAACTCATCTTCAAGTTCCACTTTACTAGTCATACCCATCCACATGCCCACCTCATCTACAAAGAAATTCTGGAGTTTCCACTGATAAGAACAATTTTTAAAGGAAACACAATAAAACAACTCACCATTAATTACATTCTGCATAGGAGGAAGAGAGAATCACACTTTGGGGAAAGAAGGTGCTACTCCACTCAGTACCTCTTTAAGACAGTAAATATTCAGGCTCTGGTGTGGATGCTCCTCTCCCATGTGAGCATCTAAGGGTTTCCATGTATTTCAGAGTGAGAGCATTCAATTTGTACCAAAGAAGAACAGCACTTCTGCCCCTGAATGACACTCCTGATAATACTCTTTGAGGAAGTGTGGCTTTTCTTCAGCAGCTCCAGTCACTTATTCCTCATTTTGACAAGCAGCATCCAACTTGAGGCACAACTGAATATACACCTCTTCACACAGCTAAGCCACCACAAACACACAAGCATAAAGGCATGTCAAAAAGACACTTTTCTTCACCAAAGTGTGGCCCTCAGAAGCCATATTTATAATAGAGCACAGATTTCTGCTGCAGTTACTGACTCAGAATACTAACATTAAAGTACCACTTAGGACATGGAGACTTATATAGAAACATGAAGTAGATATACATAACCCATGACTATTTTGCTGTACACCTAAATCATCTTCCTTATTACACCAATCTGTGAGTACAGAAATAGGCTCTTTCACTAAAACATGAACTCTGAAGACGAGGTGAAGTACACACAGCTCCTGGGGACCCCATTTGATTATCTGCAGAAAAAAACAAAGAAGTTCCCAATGCTCACACTGCTGGTGTCTCTTTTAAGAACTTGGTAGATATAGTTTTTGGCACTCTGAATGAATTAAAATCTGGTTCAATGGCAAGCCTAGTCTGCAAACACAATTCCGTTCAGAAATATGGAACTGGCTACAAATTTGAGACTTCATCAAGTTATATCAAAAGTTCTTTGCAAAAGGTATGCAAAAGCAGTGACTAGTTCTACAAGAACAGACATACCTACAAAAAGGCAACAGCTCTGAAAAATAGAGCTGTAGATAAATGGTAGGATAGCAATAATGTAACAGACAGCATAGAGTGACCTCTTTTAAAAAAATCATTGCCTCAATACTTTAGTAGCTTAAAAAAAAAAAAAAAAAAAAAAGATTTCCACAACATGATTTCCTAAGAGAGTCTACCACTGGTGAGGAGTCAGTTCTAGTGATAAAAGGACTGGGAAGGACTACACAATACAAAGTCTAAAACTTCTTTCAACAACATCAAGTCAGCTCCAGGTGGGTGAACAGTGCTCTCTAGCTGCATCCAGGACTCTTTTCTTGTGACATTTTTTTTAAATGTAGTTGTAATCAAGTCAGTGGCTTTCTCTGTAACAGAGATCCTGACCAACCACTCAAAGTGGGAACTTTGGGGCTTGTACTGCTGGTGTGGCTGGCTCTATTGCATCCAAGTGAACTGCACTGGGGCTAGACAAGAGATGCTGCAGTCACAGGTTTCTGTTTCCTCTTGATGTGATATGAACATGGTGGCCCCCAATATATTTGTGACTGCTTGGCAAAGCAGTGCACTGGGAAACATCTTTGATGAGAAGCATCAGCAAGAACATCCAGGGAATAAAGGGGAGAAAGGGAATTAAACTGATTTTGTTCTCTTTTCCCAGCTGATGGTAACCAGAAATCTTTCTCCTGGGGGTCGCTGATAAAATGGCTTATCCTCTCAGTACCCAGAGTATTTATGTTGGACTCCTTCCCAAGAGCCTTCTCCCCTTTCTGAGGTATTGTCCTGCAGCTCCTGGCAGACAAATCAAATGAGTATGGTATCCTCTTTGAGCTGGCCAAGAAGGTAAAAGGAATGTGGAATGGAAATTTATCCAGTTCAGAATCCATTCTTCCCACTTTAGTGCAATGATCGGGAGCCCACCTGGACAGATCAGCAACAGTGAACCCTGGAGCACATTCTCCTCCACATTCACCTCCTTGCCGTCCCTCATCCCTGGCGAAGGGCCCAGAGTCACCGCTCCTACCCACACATTCTGACATGCTCTCACTAGAGCCGTTTTTGTTCATCTGCTTCACACTCCATGCTTTCTCCTTCCTGTTTTGCTGAGGAAAGTCCTATTGTCTGCTTAGTCACACAGCCCATGCCCTAATGAGGTTCAGAGAGCATCTCCTTCTAGCAGCAGACACTGCCTCTTAGCAGACTTGAACATGCAGCCTCCCTCAAAGCCCCAATCCAATACCTTCAAGTTCTGCTGAAGACTGGCAGCCATCTCCGACGTCACTTGTTCCACCTTCCTCCAGTGCCTGAGTGGCCCACAAGGTGCATTTAGAGTAAAGGAGTCAGATTGATGCCAAGAATGTTGCTTATTCTTAACTATGGCATTGAGAACTGGGTGCCATTTGGCTACCATTGTGTCATTACAGTCACTGAAATTGGTGACTGGACCACTTCTCAACAATCCTTAACAGCCTCATCCAGATTTGACTCAGAGGCCTCACTGTAGCAGCAAGCATATCCTGCCAGGTGAGTAAAGTCAGACCAGTACTTCGGGACCCAGCATTTCCAAAGCTGCCCACTCTGCTGCCAGGGGCTCATGACCATCTCCTCCCCCAGCTTGCCAAGTTTATTTTATTCAGATGTCTGCTCCCAGCCTGAGGTTAAGTCGTGTAACAGCTCATCCATGAGGTCACATCAGATAGCAATTGGAATGTTAGCAAAAACAAGCAAAAGCAGGGGACTAGAGCTCTCTTTCTTCACAATTAAATTTGTCACTGGATTATCAAACTAGTCACATGCTTGTTCAGAATCCTTCCCTGCCTCAAAGACTGCAATTTGAAAGCAGGTAATAGAACCATGAGACTCTCACATCTCCATTCTTGCTCAGGTGCCTGAGAAAATCCTGGATCCAGGGACGCCCTGGGGAGAAGTCATCCAAGTCACACATAGGAAGCTAATGGACAGCAAGTTAGAAGAGGGCCAAGTGATGAGTCCAAAGTGTGAGAGGTGGGGAAGCAGGAAGGTAACTTCTCATTTGGATCTGGGACAGGAGAGTCAGCCTTCTAGGGAAGAAACTGTCAAATGAGAAGTCCTGGAGACTGGGATTCCTCTAAGATCACGGGTTGCAACGGGACCACATATGCAGGAGGAAAATTTTTTTCAAAGGACTCTCCACCACACCCAGGCCTGGCCCTGAAGGATTGGGAAACCATGGCTTGGAACCCCACACCCATGCTATCTCCAGCCCAAAAGAAACAGAGAAGAGAGCTGTGCCCCAGAGGCCACCTGACCCTCATCACCCAGGATGGGGTGATGACAGAAAAACAAGGTCCCATTGCCCTTGCCCTGCCCCTCCTTCCCACCATGGCCCCATGATGCCCTTAGCTGCCCAGCCACATTCCAGGGCCCCAATCCCCTCTGTCACTGGTCCTGGACTCCAACACTCTCAACCCACACCACACCCTCTCTCCACTACCTATTTATCCAGTGCTCCTGTAACAGTCATGGTCCCCTACCCCACACTGCAACTATCCTAGATTTCTGGACAAGGCTCAAGGCTCCTTTGCAGGACCAAGGGAAGAGATTTCTCTCAAGGGAATCACACAAAATTGCCTGCTAACAAATTTCACATTGTTCCATAAGTCCTGGAGGCTGTTGCACTGCCCAAGTAAGCCCAGAAGCCACAAGCACCACAATATTCATGCTATAAGGTAGGCCCATGGCTTTTTTCTTGGAAGCTTGTGGAGAAACACAAATCAGGCTGAAACTGAAGAACTTGAGGCACATGTGTGGGATGCTCTCAAAGCTGTTTCTTCTTTCATTATGACAGAACTCTACTGTTCTCAAATTACTCAATAAAGTACACAGAGTTCCCAAGATTGAAGGTGGCCTAAGAAATAAGGCATTTATCATCACACAAAGCAAAGGAATGAGAGGCAGGCTTTTCTCAGGGTGGTAAGGTAAAAACCAGAAAATGCCATCACTGGTCATGAAAGACCAACAATACCCCTGGAAAACATAGTCCACCTTTTAATTCACAAGTAGGACTCAGACCAGGTCTTCTGGGCCAAGCATGAGTCAGACCTAAGCCCAAACACATTGGGAAGGATGTGGAAGTGAGTTCTGTCTTCTCACAAATCCCTCTCTGAGATGGGAGGACAGACTACTTCCCTATGCAAATGGAGTACCAAAACACACTGTGGGTGCCTGGCAGGTGGCAGAGACCACACGGCTTCAGCTACAGTACTGAAGGTAACTAAAGTCAGGCAAAGGCCCTGGGTGGGTTTAGAAGAGCAGCACAAAGCTTCAAGCTTCCCCATCTGGAATTCATGTGGATATGTGAATGAACCAAGCTCAGTTCGGGCAGATGGCACCTAAGAGCTTTCCTTCAGTGCCATTGCATTGAACAGGAAAGCTCTCCATTTCTAGAACACCTAGAGAGTCTTCCCCACTACTCCACTGTGAACTCTCTGGTGTTGAGTGAGGCCAGAGCTTTTGCTAAAGATTTTCCACACTGTAGACCCTCTAAAGTCTTTCTCCACTGTGAACGCCCCTATGGTCACTGAAGTTAAAGATTTGCCTAAAGGATTTCCCACACTTGCTGCCCTCATAGGGCCTTTCTCCAGTATGAACCGTGTGGTGTCTGAGGAGCACAGACCTGTGGCTAGGATTTCCCACATTCAGTGCACTCATAAGACCTTGACCAGTGTGAACTTTCTGGTGCTTTAGCAGACTGGAGTCATAGGTAAAGAATTTCCCACACTCATCAGACATAAGGTCTTTCTCCAGTGTAGACACTATGGTGCTGAAGAAGTGCAGAGCTCTAGCTCAAGAATTTCCCACATTTGCTTCACTTAAAAACAAGACCTTTCTCCAGTGTGAATTCTGCAATGTTGGATCAGGTTGCATCTTTGGTTAAAAATTTCCCATATTCCCCACACTCAAAAGACCTCTCTCCAGTGTGAACTTTCCAATGGTTATTGAGGCTGTAGCTCTAGCTAAAGGATTTACTGCATTCACTCCACACGTAAGACCTTTCTCCAGTGTGAATCCTCCGATGTTGAAAAAGGTTAGAGCTCTGGCTAAAGGGCTTGCCACACTCCCTGCACTTATAAGGTTTTTCTCCAGTGTGTACTCTTTGGTGTTTAATGAGACTGGAGCTGTAAGTAAAGGATTTCCCACACTCCTTGCACATGTAACATCCTTCTCTAGTGAGGGCTCTCTGATGCTGAACAAGTATGTGTTTGTGGCTGAAGGTTTCATCACATTCTTCCCAGTTACAAGGAACTTTTCCCCTGTGAAACAGCCCCATGCTTGGTTTTGCTATTTGACTTTTCCACAGAAAGAAAAGAAGTCGGTCGATGGAGAAATTCCAAGCCTGTCAGGAAGCCACTTCCAACCTCCCTGCAGAGAAAGGCCCTCCCTGACTCATGGAACTTGCTGTTCTTCACAAATGAGGTTCTGCCCGTATTACTTCTGAATGGCTTCTTTCCAATGTGGTGCTTCTGGTGCTGATAATTTGTACTGAAGTAAAATTGTTTCTCACATGCCCAACACATGCACATTTTCTGTTTGTGATGTGCTTTCTTATGCTCAGCCAAGTGAAGAATGTCTTTTAAGATCAGGCCATACATCTCACAGGGGTTTGTCTTTTGGAGAGATAGACCTAATGTGACACTCCCTCTTACAGAAATTCTCTGCTCAGAAGTTGCCTCCTCATCCTCTGCTCCACACCACCAACCTGAAAGAAAGAATTAAATACATATTGATACTGTTGGAGGAGACAGCTCCATTCAAATGTATAACATTTCACTCATGTGTAATGTTCCCAGGGACAAGTCTATGAGACTGCTTACAGGGCAAGGGGTTGGTGTTGAGGATGAGAATGAGGCTGCTTAGCAAAACTAGATCCTGACAGTCACAGAATGTGGGAGGCCTTATGAGGCCAGAGATACAATTGCAGATGTGACACAGGAGAGGCAGGGCCTATGACTCATTCCTCTGTAAACAACTTTGTCAGAACCTTGTCTGCTGCTGACACCCAGAGCTGTCAGGTGGGTGTATGCAAGAAAACAACCACAACACAGCTGCCAGTGCTCAGGACTGAGTAAGAATGTGTGCACACCTCAGGACCAAACATGAAGAGGCTGATGCTGCAGAACCCTGCTGATACAGCACAGAGAGACATGGGTGAGACAGTGTCCAGATATATTGGGATTAGCCTCAGGGTGAAAGTAAGAGTAGAAGCAACAAGCAGGATGAACAAGGTGAATAAGTGTACAGAATGAGGAAGGAAGGCCAGGATGACATGTGGGTGCTGCCACCAAAATATCAGCCAAAAAGAATAAATTTCTGGTAAAATTTGAACTCAGCTCTGCACCATGACCTCCCCCAGGTGCCAATCCTCAGAGCCAGGCTATGTCTTGAGCTTATTCATATTCTTCCCATGAACCACTGAGCACTGTACATACCGCCCCATGATTAAAAAAAAAACACCACTGAACCTGGATGATGCAGGTAGTAAGAGAAAAACATAAGAGAGGCAAGGGAGCACCAGCCCAGCATAGCTCAGCACACGGCAGACTGCAGGAAAGGAGATCAACATTACAAAAGAACATCAGAGAGGACACTGAAAGAACAGCTCATGGTCTACTGAGTAGCCAGCACCTGCATAAGGACAGTGTCTGGCACAAGCAGGAATGAGGAGCTGCTAGCTAGAAAAGGGAAGCACACGGGGCGCTGGATTGGGAAGACCACTGTCATTAGCAGGGAGTAAGGGGCCAGTCGGGTGACTGCAAGCCTCCTGGCACTGCACCCTCCCCAGCCAGCATGGACTTGGCAGAGGCTGGGGCTGTTCAAGGAAAGAGCACTGCACACACTGCAGCCCTGCAACCAAACCCACCCAGGGAACCAAAGAGGAAGCTGAGCTGTGGTCCTGATGTGCTCCTGGGGAGGAGGGGAAGGCAGAGACTATCTCAGAGCACAGAAGCAGCTGTGAGGATCTTGCCCAGAGAAGTTATAAGTGCCAGGTTTTCCACCGTCACATCAAGGTACAAGCATTTTTGAGCCTAATCAAGGAGTCCCCATTCTTGAAGAGAAATAGAAAGTCACGTCCTCAAAGTCACAGTGCCCTGCCAGGGACATAACATCATAAACAGTCTACTCCTGAGGATGCACAATCCATCCCCATCTACCCATGCCCATCTTCCTCCTCCCTGGGTGTCACTGTCTACTCACAGACCTGATGACTGTCCAGGCACAAGGGCAACTGCACAAAGAAACACCCAGTTGTGAGCTTGGCAAAGAAGCATCCAATGCTGTGTCAGGCAACCCTCTGTACAACCAAGGTCACAGAAGTCTCAATCCCAGGCACCTGGGGCCATCAGACCATTCTCTAGATGGCACTCTCGTCCTGTCTGGACATCACAGGCACGTTTCCACCACAACCCTCTCACTGCCCACACTAAGCATTTCCCTGGCCTCTTCACACCCCCCTCTGGACCCCACTGTGAGGGCAGAGTTGTGCCCTAGGGTTACGGAGGTGGGCAAACACACCACACATGCATTTGGGCAGGTGAGATCTAAGCAGCGTATTAGTCTCATATATTCACAGCCGGGAGAGGAGAGACCGCACAGGAATTGTGGGATGCATGTTTTCTATGATCACGAGGACAAAGTGACCCGATTCCTGTGGGAGTACGCAACTGGCCTATCCACAGCCAGTAGAGAAATGAAACCACTACCAATGCAGGAGTTCCACTTGATAAGAGGTTTGCTTACTTAAGAGGCCTTACGCTAGGGTACAGACAGGCAGCACCTATACTCAAGGCATATTAAGCCTTCAGGTTTCATCAGATGTCACTGCAACTCATAACAACGCAACTCCAGGTCCTGCAGACAGCTCAGAATGACTCTGCGGAGTCGACTCCCATGGAGCCCAGGGCTTCCGTCAGCAGTGGCGACCCAGATCCTGTGAAGACCTTCCTGCCCACCGCTCTTTGCCTCACACTGCCACAGAACGATGAGTGGAATGTGATGGGCTGACAGATGTGGCTCCATGAGAATGTTCTAGGCCAGACTCTAAGGGAAATGACTAAGCAGACTCCATGTTGCTCTGAGACTCCATGTTATATAGGAAATAAGCTTCTCCCATGGGAACACCCCGCCTCTGTACCCATCATCAGTTACTTGGTGTGACATGTTTAATAATATACAATGGCAACTCCTATGGAGTAAGAATTGCTCTCTTTTGATCCCTATTGCTCCTAAGCAATGTACCATGTGAACAGTGATTGTGTGGATGTTAGCAACCATTCTTTAGTTTGTACCTAGGTAAGGGTCGTTTTGACCCACTTCCCCCTCTGTTGAAGATCTCATGATGTTAATGTGTAGTTTTGAATCATAGCAACAGACACTTATGATTGATGTGATTTTTGATGTAAGAACCCCTACAACCCTGTGGTTGGGGCTGTTCTCCCAATAGCCATTTTTTGGGGGCATCGTGTGAGACAGTCAGCCGGCCAGCTTAGTAAAGACTCTGAGATTTGGACTTCTCAGGGGAGATGGGTCTTCGCTGAGGCTGCAGTCTTGGACACCCAGGACCCTTCCACCTCTGGGCTACACGTGCCCCTGGGCGAGTCTCCCTCTGCCCACCTGACTTCCAAAGCCCACTCCTGCCCTGCCCCCGCACTGCTGGCGCCCCAGGATCACTCGCCTAATCCGCGGGCTGAACCCAAGGCCCTGCGCCTCGGCGCGATTCCTGGAGAGTCCAGAGCGACCTGAAGCGGCGACTCTTGCTGTGCCCACGCCTCCTCCGCTGGCCTTGGCGGCTGCGGGGCTGTCCTGTCCCCCGCGCCCCTGCTTCGCGACCCCTTGTGCACTCACCTGCTCGGGAAGCCTAACCGCACTCCTCAAGCAAGAAACCGGTCCACGTGCGCGTCCCGCACCGCCACGGGCCTGCGGGAGGAGGCGGGCCTTGCAGGAAGCGCTCCCGAGGGCTCGCCGCGCCGCCAGAGGCCCCCGCGACCGCGAGCCGCCGCGGGGCTCAGGGCAGGGCTGCCGCCTCCCGAGCCCGAGGGTCCTCGCCGCCTCCGCGCCCTTCTTCCTTTGTCTCCAGCATTCAGAAACCCCACCCCGGACGCTGCCAGGTTTCACGCCAACGCTCCGACTTCCGGCGTCCTCACAGGAGGGCGGTGCGACCCCGCCTCTCTGTCGCGCGGACGCCGGAAGTCCCGCCCCGCGCCGCGAGCGTTGCGGAAGTGCTGCTCTGCGCAGGCGCGCCTGGGAGCGAGGCGGCACGGGCGCGGCTGGATGACGTAGTTCCGCTCAGGAAGCGCGGGCTCCCGCGAAGGACGCGGGGAGGTCGGGAGCTCGCGGGAGCTCGCGGGAGCTCGCGGGAGCTCGCGGGAGAGTCTAGGTCGGTCCAGTTGTGCGTTGGGGACGCGTGGCTCCGGGCGCGCTGTGGCGCCCGGGTCTCGTCTCCGCGGGCCTGCGGTGCCGTGGGTCCCCACGGCGAGCCCCGCCGCCACTGTCTGTTGCTGCGTCCTGCTGAGTGAGCAGCACTTGATCATTGGATCTCTGTCCACCCAGTTCCCTTTAGGAATCCGACTTCACCCTCCAGAGAAATGCCGTTGTGATGAAGCAGTGTCAGCGGGGGGACAGCTTAAAGAAGACAAGATTCAGCACCCCAAACCCCCAGGAAAAGTGTTGTTGTTTTTAATATTTTGTCTTCGTAACAAAACCTCCTTAAAGATTTTTTTCTGAATTGTCCACAAGCCACCCTAGGGAACATGCACCAGTGACCCAGAGGGGAACTTTACGGCATTGTACCAAAATCTCCATCCAGAAAGAAATCAATACCTCATCTCCGTGCGTGTTCAATGACACGGGAAGGTGTCTTCAGACTGCAAGGTGATCCCCGATTCTGGTGCTTTGATGAGGGCTTTCTCCATCCTGAATT
The DNA here is from genome assembly GCF_902686445.1 of Sciurus carolinensis. Lineage (NCBI taxonomy): Eukaryota > Metazoa > Chordata > Mammalia > Rodentia > Sciuridae > Sciurus > Sciurus carolinensis. The sequence continues at coordinate 67,019,195 of NC_062228.1, read as the reverse complement.
TGCATTCTTTGCCCACATAAAATGCAGTTCACCCAAGCTTCTGGGAATCACTTCTTTGGAAATGATACCCCTGGCCTCCTTATTTGCCAAAAACAGTTCTCACCCTGTGTGGCAACTATTCTTGCTCTGTTTTGATTCATTCCCACCAAAAAGGCCAACCCATGGAGTCCTGTGTTCACAGGTGGGACATATATGCACAAAGTGTTCTCAGTCCTGGAATGTGTGGAGTACCTGAAATTCATGGTCTCTTCTCACTGATGGGAAGTGGCTATCATTTATTCTGTGATTACAGAGACCATTCTGCATAAGGAGTTGATATTTCAAATTCTAAAATAAATATTACAGAAAGGTATCCATAATAATTGTTAATATTTCAAAAATGGTAGCAAAGCCAGATGTGGTGGTGCATGCCTGTAATCCCAGAAGCTCTGGATGTAATCCTAGCAGCTCAGCTGAGACAAGAGAGTTGCAAGTTCAAGGATATGGCTCAGTGGTTTAGTGCTTCTGGCTTCAGTCAATCCCCAGTACCAAAAAAGAAGGTGGCAGAAACTTGACAGAGAAAATACTATTGGATAGGGAAAAGAGTGAAGATGTCAAGAGAACTTTTAGTAGTGTTATCTAAAATAATACAAGATGTGTCAAGAATGGTCACTCATTTCTGCCTTCAAAATATGGCTTCAATCTTGACATCGTGGAGCAATGCCAGTGATATAGGACAGATGAGGCTGGACACCCAGGAATTAGCAGGAAGCAGGTTTATTTAAGCTGCAGTGGTCCAGAGGGGCTAATGCCTAAGAATCTCTGGACCCTAAGTCTGGAAATTTTTTGAACTTTATACCTGGGGTGGGGGGATACATAAGTTGCGGTCTGTCCCATATTTTAGGCTACACAGGTTTTACAAGTTTGTATCAAGATAACAAATAGTGTCTTTTTTTTTTTTTTTTTTTTTTTTTGGGTGCTGGGGATCGAACCCAGGGCCTTGTGCTTACAAGGCAAGCACTCTACTGACTGAGCTATCTCCCCAGCCCCCAAATAGTGTCTTTTATACAGCAAGCTCTCTTGAAGCAGTGTCTGTCATACATTTTGTCTACAAACCTGGCATTTACAAGAAAGAGGAAGCTTCAAACCACTTTGAATGCTTTGAAAAAATCCTGCTGGCATTCTTTGTAAGATCGTGTTGACTGGGGACCTAATTATGGTTGGGGTCACTGGAAAAGCTTAATTATGATAAGGGTCTCTTTTGGGAGCTACTCCATTTCTTTTGGGGGCTACTTCACTAGTATGGAGAAAGAGATAAAGGGACATCTAAAGTTGAATTGAAAACACAGGAACTGAAGTGTTATGTTCATTCACTGTGCCAGCATGAGGTAAACAGGTAAATACTTTTCAGAAAGGCATGAACAGCTCAAAGCAAACACTGTTACCTGAGAGCCTCTCCATGGGGCTTATACTGTGTCCAAGGAAGACACAAGAATGAACAAAGACCTATTAAATTATACTGTATGTTAGAATGTGGAAGGCACAATGGAAGGAAGAGAAAAGCCTAGGTGTGGAGTAAGAAACGTGTATTTCACAGCATGGTGAGGGAGACTGACGAAACACTTGATGGGTGTTTCTGCAGTGAGTTCCAGGCAGGAGCAGGTGACTAGTGAGACCTCGGGATATGGGAACTGTGGCTCTGCTTCAGGAAATCTGGAAATCTCCACCATGATTCACTGGAACCAAAGAACCAGGCAGTCCTGGTTTGTGGGTTTGATTTCAGGACCTTACCCAGCATAGTCACTTTGAGACTTGTTACAAAAGCACTTTCTCATTCCCAACCACACCGAGTGGACCAGGCCCAAGAACTTGTATTTTATTGTTTCCAATGACTGATATACATTTAAGAACATTCCAATTACTGTTGTGGTTATTATGAACCAAATGCCTGCATTTATTGCAATTACCATGGTGTCTCTAAATCTGTGGGATGCTTGAACTTCAATCAGAAAAACAACAAAACATGAATCAGTATGTTTATTTTCCTAATACAAGATAAAATGTTACTTCCTATTGCTTATTAAAGGAAGGAATACTACACTATATATTGTCATAAAATAGGATGTGACAGTCTCTATAAGGGATTTGTAGGAAAATTAAATGCCTATCACTAAGCAAAGGAAGCCATGCTGAAAAGTCTACATACTGTATGATTCCTACTGAATAACATTCTGGAAAAGGCAAAACTATGGACACAATGAAAAAATCAGTGGCTTTCAGGAATCTGAGCAGAGACAGTGAAACCGATGAAAAACCTATGTAAACCCCCTAACTCCACTTGCTTTTAGCTACTTGCTTTTAATTGACTTTAAAAACACTAATTTTGAAGGTCACACAGCTGAGTAAATGTTACTTGTTGATAAAACATTTAAACTTGACAGACACCATGGTATCTGTCACATGAGTAAGCTGATGGCAGTGGTAGCTACTCAACAAATATCTATAGTCAATGTTTTGAAATGCAGTTGCTGTAGACTGAATGTATCCACCCAAAACTTATACATTTAAACTTTATGTATAATTTAATTTATGTACATGATGGTATTTGGAAATGGACATGTTGGGAAGTAATTAGGTCATAAGGGTGGTGCCCCAGTGAGTGGGATTAGTACCCTTACTTACAACCTCATGAAAGACAGGATCCTTTCTCTTTCCATCCCAAAGGGCCCTCACTAGAAGCCAACCACACCAGCACCCTGATCTTGAACTTGAGCTGCCAGAACTATGAAAAATGAATGTTTTTTTTTTCTTTAAGCCACCCAATCTAAGGCATTTATGGCAAGGCAACCAAACTAAGTCAGGTGACTTGCATGTTAGTGCCTCCCTGAATTAGGATTTTGTCTCAGAGCAGCGTGGGGATGAGGATGCATCTGGGGACACTGAAGGCCCCCAAGCCCTGGGAGTTGTGAATCAAGGCACCACCCTGGCTGCTCCATCTGTCCCGCTGTCCGCTGGACCACCTGTCCCACGTGCAGTTCCTTCCTTCACTACACTCTGTGGGTGGCTTCAAACTATTGGCTGAAAGAGTCTTTAGGTTGTCCCAGCTTCTAATACACAGTACCACTGTTCCTGTGTCACACTGCCCATTGTAACTTTTCAAGTTTAGGCAAGATGGAAATTGAAAGAATGAGGAGACTTGGGTCTGGCTTCAGCTCATCCTCAAGATAGACTAAATCTTATAACTCATTTGAGACCCAATTTATTAAACCATGAAATTCTCTTTTAAAGTTTATAGTTCTGGGTTCTGGAGGTACAGTTCAGCGGTAGAGATCTGCCTGCCATATCCAAGGACCTGGGTTCATTCCCAACACCAAAAAAAAAAAGTGCAATTCAGTGGTTTTCAGCATATGACCAAGGTTGAACAGCCATCGCCACTACTGAATTCTCAAACATTCTCATCACCCCCAGAAGAAATACCATCCCCTTAGAAACCCACCCCATCTCTCCCCTCCCCGGTTCCTGGAGCCACTGACCCATTTTCAGCCACTACAGGTTCGACTATTCTGAGTATAAAAGGAATGGTACAGTATGTGTCGGCTCCTTATACTTAGCATGATGTTTCTGCACTTATGTTGTGGTGTACATGAGTACTTCATTTCTATTGCTAAAAGATATCCCATTTTATGGATAGATTGCATGTTGTTCATCCATTTATCAACTGATGGACATTGGGGTTGTTTCCGCTTTCAGCTCTTCTGAATAATGCTCTTATATTTGTGTGCAAATTTTTGTGTGGACATGTGTTTTCAATTCTCTCAAATGTGTATTTAGGAGTGGAATTATTGGGTCATGCAGTACCCTGTGTTTAACTTGCTAGAAATTGCCAGACTGCTTTCCAAAGCACCATTTAGCCTAAAGCTGCCTCCTCTGTGTTCTCACCACCCTCGGCAGCTCCCAGCTTCTTGCTTGCTACATCTGGCTATGTCTATAGCTCCTCACTGCGGGCCTTCTCTGCTCAATAGAGCTGGTGCCCACAGGCACGACTGTCTTAATCTGGTGTCATTTATTTTGACATCCTGTCTCTTCATGTGTGAAATGGAGACAAATGCCTGGAATTGATAGAAAACGACACAGGGAAAGTTTTGTTTAATGAAAGCATTTTGCTAGCACGGTATGGGGCACTGCCCAAAGAAACTACCTGTGCCTCTAACTGAACCTGTGAGGAGCAAGAGAAGAAACAGCTGGCAATTTCTCCTTTTCCCTTAATGAAGCTGGATTTTCTTCTGTTCTGCAATCAAGCTGTAATTGTTCAAGGATGATCAGAACTAAGAAGCAAGGCTGGTGATCGCTTGGATTTATTACTGTTACGTGCTTCTGATGCCGTTGCTTTGGAGTGCTCTCTCCCAGCCCTCAAAGCAGGCCCTGCTGCGTCAGCAGCCTTCGCCACCACGGGATGTTGTCTGCCTTGGTGAGCACGCCCTGCATCTCTCCCATCTGCTATCACAGATTCTCCACTTTTACATCATGCACGGCATCCTTTGTCTTCTCCTTCACTAACTTTTGCTCTTCCTTCAATTTCTTCTTTTCAATATTTTCCCTCCTTTTCAATCTGATAACTAAAATTTAGATATTATTGAAATATTTATAAATGAGGAATTGGAATAGAGAATAAAGGAGTAAGGGTGAAGCATGGAAAATAAAGGAACAAGCAGTGGGCTTCTTGGGATGGTGAATGTTATTTGTCTGAAAAGAATGGTGGAAATTTAATTTTAATGTCATCTCCCTGTTTGTATATGAAAACTTCATAAATGCCCAGTTTTTAAAAAGAACATAGAAAAGTTATAATCCAATGTAACAAAAAGATATCAAAAAAATATTTTTGGGCTGGGGAGATAGCTCAGCTGGTAGAGTACTTGTCTCGCAATCACAAGGCCCTGAGTTCAATCCCCAGTACCGCAAAAAAAAAAAAAAAAAAAACTGTTTTTTGTGAGTCATGACAAGGGCTCCTGGGCCTTTCAGCCCTTTGGGGCTCTCCATGTCTTGAATCATTAGAGGGAATCCAGAGGTGTTTGCTCTAGAAGTTTGTAACAGGTGTCCAAGAATCTCAAGAACAACGTCACAGAAACAAGTACGTCTAAGACAGTTTTGTTACGGTAAGTTTGCTTGCTGAACTCTGTCCTAGGTCCTTGGGATTACCCTGCATTAGGAAAGAAGCAGCCACACGACCCTCGCCCTCCAGGACTGGGTGAGAGTGGTCGTTTCTCTAGGCATGGACACGGTGTCTATCTTTCCTACCTCAAACTCCATTAGCTCCCACTGTCTTTGCTTTTGGAAATCCAGACCCTTACTGGCTGACCCTGTGACTCTGGATCTGACAGTCAGACTGCCCATTGCTACCTGAACGGATGTACTTTCCCAGCTCCTCCTCGTTCTCTGGAAGCAAGTTGGTGGATTCATTCTGGCCATCGTCCTCCGAGCCCTCCTCATATGAGAATGGTATCTCGATGTTTTCATAGAGTACTGCCAGCTGCTGCTTTTCCTCAGCCTTCACCAACCTACTGGAGAAGAACAGATGGATTCAGGAGCAGTTTTCACGCTGAGCCACTGTCTTACTCATGTGCCATTTTAACAGCAAAGGAGCTGCTTGTGGGAGGTGGTGAGTGGGGTGGAGGTGGGGTCAGACCTTCAAATAAGACTGCTCGTGGGCAGACCTCAGACTTCTGCACTGACTGCCCAAATTCTGGAGGAAGGACTGAGTCCGACAATCCCAAATCTTGGATCAAAGCCAGGACTAGGAGTGACTGAGACACTCACACTGTGTACAGAACTTAAGGGGTTGGAAAACACCAATGCAGTATGTCATGAAATAAAAACTAATGCCAAAAATGTATAACAAACACAATATCAGACTTTTAAGTAAAGACAGCTGGAAGCCTTCTGCTGAGGCTCCACAACATGGCTGGGCCTAGCACTGTTACTGGCTCTGCGCTGGGAATGTTGGTATTTTGGCCACTAAGGGTATTGTTTTACATTGATAAAAATCATAACAGTGCTCTCTTTAAAAGTACTTATCCTGGTTACTGAGGTTTTTGACACTCCCTTAAACATTGCTCTTCTTTTCCTTTTCAGTTACATCATGACCCGGCCTGAACACAATCAGCATTTTGAAAACGAGGGTCTGGAAATGTACAATGACTATGATAACTTAGCACAGCAACAGGTTGTCGTCCTTTGACACTGACACACTCGCAAAGTCGTCACCTAAGGGTGGCAAGTGTTCCGCGTGCACTTACTGTATCATGTAGGAGACCATGATCCCACATACCAGAGCAGTGCTGAAGGCCACACTCGCGATTAGGATCACCTGAACAAGAGCAGGCCTGTGTGGGATCACTGCTGGCACAGAAAGGAGACAAGTGCTCAAAAACCTCATTTTAGCTGAATTATTCACTACCGTGTGTTAATCACACTGTTATTACAAAGAGAATAAGAGACAAAATCAAAAACATAGTTTTCTTGACTTTTTAAATACTAAGGCTATATTGCAGTCTACATCAACAAATACGATTTCCCAAACAACCTCTGACACCATTTTTGTCCACCTCCAGTCCTTGGCCAAAGCCCTTTCTCTTGCTTAATAGATATACTGATCCCTGTGGAGACACCTGCCTTCTGGGGACACTCTGGTCCCTAGAGAAACCCCTGTCATTGATGAATATTCTTCACCTGCTATCATGTCACTGCAGGAGAGTGGCTTAGTTCTAGGAATCGGCCTTGATGGCCTCCTGTCTGTTGGTACTGTCGTAAAAGGGGATCACTGGGCCATTTAGGTGAGAGTCTACAAACCTCTGCTCCAAGAGTCAGATTTCAGGGCTATCGTCTGTGCTATGAAGCCGTGGCTGGTTTTCCTAGGCTCAGATGTACTGCGCTTCTTTGCAGTATCTGAAATTTAAAACAATCACCAGGGAATTATTGTCTGTGCACACTGGAGAAGACAATTGGTAAAGTAGGCACATTACCCAGCCTCTTGTAAAACCTGCTGGTTCAGGTGGCTGTGGCCACACCCCGTCCCGTGCTTGACCTCTTTCTCCCCCTTTCCCAGCACTGGTGCAGGATGGAGAGTTTCCTCTTTTTTTGTCCCCAAAGTTGGTGATTGTTTTATAGGATGAACTGGGATGAGAAAACACAAGGTAAAATTTCTAATAATTCAAAGATCAAAAGAGCAAATAATAAAAATTCTAAACAAATAGATCTCAGCTCAAGCAGGAGGGTAGGTGCAGAGTTCCATGGATCTGGACTTGACCATGCTTTGTCTGCTGTACACTTGATGGATTCCAGCTCTGAGGTCATCCCAGATCTGGTCCAGGCCAATCTGCTTCAGTCTATGAGGACTCTAAGTCCTGTTGGATGACATTGTGGGCAGTGTTTCTGAACTCATCCAGGGCAGCAATCCTTATTCACAACACAGCTAGTTCTCCATTAGTTGAAAATATACATCGTCCCTGAAATACTAGCCAGAGCAATTAGACTGACTAAAGAAATTAAAGGGATACGAATAGGAAAAGAGGAACTCAAACTGTCACTATTTGCTGATGACATGATTTTCTATTTAGAGGATCCAAAAAACTCCTCCAGAAAACTTCTAGACCTCATAAATGAATTCAGAAAAATAGCAGGTTATAAAATCAACATGCATAAATCTAAAGCATTTTTATACATAAGTGATGAAACATCTGAAAGGGAAATGAGGAAAAGAACTCCTTTCACAATAGCTTCAAAAAAATAAAATACTTGGGAATCAATCTAACCAAAGAGGTGAAAGACCTCTACAATGAAAATATACAGTACCCGTCCAGATTCATTCATACAGCTCGGAAAAGATGTCCTTTAAGCGTGAAGAATGAGATCTCATTGCAGACACACCTACCTAGGTAGATATGGCAAGCTGCTTAAATTCACCTTTCTACTTTACAAATCACTCTTCTCAAATGGCTGTTGCAATACCCTCTATGAGGTAGTTTTTCCAGCATTGCTGTTCGTGTTAAAAAATTGTGACATTGCCAGGGGATCCACACACTCTGAGGGCCCAAAGAGACCTGCGAGCAGCAACCCCTGCCCAGGAGCCCTACCATCCCGCACCAGGATGGAGAGTCTTCTGACAGCTGCAAAGTGCCCTGCAGCTCAGCCCTGAGGTGGACATGTAGCTTGACCCCACACAACCCCTGGCCTGGACACCCGGAGCGCAGCGTGACCAGCCACAGAGGCAAGGGTCTGTGGGTGCCACGTTCCCTGCCCCCAACTTCCTGTGTCTCTTCAGGTGTTCACAGAGGAATGCTGCAGAGGGAAGGGCAGGGGTTTCACGGTCAGGTGCCATGAGGCTGAAAGTGGCCACGGGGAGGCCGTTAGAGACCACGGAGAGGCAGGATGGGCATGTGAGAACCAAGCCTAACTGGAGCAGGCTCGCGGGAGAGGCGTCGGAGCAGCTTTGCCGCAGAAGCGGGAGGACAGCAGTGCACTCCTGGAGGACCTGCAGGATCTGGAGGTGGGCTTGGCTTTCAGATGGGAGGGCCACGGCGAGGGAACACAGGTGCATTGTGCGCTGCATCCCGTGCAGCCTGCTGCAGTGTGACCCAGAGGGCTCGTGGGACAGAGCTCTGCTCCCCTGCTCTGGCGCTGGACACTGGGCACCCTGGCTGTCCTCACAGGGGCCAGACCATTCCCCTTTTCTAAGGCACTAGTCCTGGGACCTGCCCCACAGGCCTAAGTCCATCACCTGGGGCAGCGTGGTTTCGACACACACCTCTTGTCACAGGGAGGTAGCAACGCTCCACATGATCAGCAGCTAAGGCCCCGTGACTAGGAAGGCTGAGAAGGTCAGTCTTGTCTCAAAATAAAAAGATAAAAATGACTGAGGATGAAGCTCACTGGGGGAGCACCCCTCCACCAACACTGAACAACAAAACAGGGCTCCAGGGCCAGGAGAAGCGCTCTTCTCCAGGATCTGATTAGACAGACCACCCCGAAGCCCAGGGACAGCAGCTTTTCTGCAGGCCGTGCCTGGTGCAGGCTCACGAAACACGTGGGGTCCTGATGCCGGACCAGGGCACTAGGTGCCGGGGCGGGGGGCTGGGAACCAGGGAGCAAAAGGTACACCCGGGCTTTGGGAAGACCCTGCATGTGCAGGACAGGTAGCTGATCATCGAAGATAAGGAAATGGGTAGACAGCACTTCCCCATCGACGGGGGCCAACCCTCCAGGAAGGGGCGCATCGCACTTCCCAGCGTGAGCCACCACCCCCTGGGCTGCTCCTTCCTGACTTTGGGTGTGTTTAAGACAGAGGGGATGGTGAGGAGCCAACTCACACCAGGCTCTTAGCAAAGGAAAGAAGAGAAGCACAGGGTCCGAGAGGCTGCAGGAGCAGCAGGACCCAGGCGGCCCGCCTCGGGTGCTCCAGGGGACGAAGCCCAGGCAGAGGTGCTGCTGGAAAGGCTGCTCCAGCGCGTGAGTGGCTGCACCTCACGTCTCGCCCACAGGAAGCTGGAGGTCACGCCTGTGCTGGCGTCTGCGTCCTGCTGCCTCCTGACCTGTGGAGTGGGACTCTCACCACTGACCCTCCAAGGGAGCACTGTGCTAGAATTTGCTCACAGAGGTGGTCCAGCGCAGGGGTGAGTGTCCGGCGCCCACCCAGCACAGCCCTGGACGTCCATGGACTCCTGCCCTCCTGGACCCCCAGCTTACCTGTACTCCTCGGGAACTCCGTGGACTCAAAGGTGGGCCCAGCAGGTTTTTCTGTTATGGCTTTGAAGGGGATCAAAGAGTAAGTCAGGTTCAAGATCAAATGGGAAGGTGAGCACATGGCTTGGCATCAGACAAGGGAGCCTGACCACATCCATGTATCTAGATGGTAAGGCTGCTGGTCAGCAGAGCCCAACGCCCTAGAGACACATGGGAGGTGCTGGGCAAAAGCATGGGTGTGCTGCTGGCACCCAGGGCTCCCAGGGCAGGAGCCAGGCCTGGGCGCAGCTCTGTGGCACAGACCTTGCCCGGCAGGCACAGGCCCTGGGTTCTGCCCTTGGCAATTCACAGAGAACAAACCTCCCGACACCAGAAAGCACTGTGTGTGGATGTGGTACACCTTTGCAGCCACAGGGGCTGGGACATCTCAGGCCCCAGGGCTTGCGTCAGCAGATGAGCCAGAGCCAGTGGACGAGAGCAGTGTCCCCTCCCCAGGCTCAGGCTGCACACCAGCACAGCGACGCACACGGACCCCACGCAGACAGCGTCTCCCATGTCGGAGCAAGGCTGCTGATGAGCGTTGCCTGGCTTCACAGGTGACCAGGCTTGGCTCTGCTCTTCCAAGATAGACGGCGTCCATTCTCGAGTTAGAAAGCAAAGCTGAGTGGCCCAGGAGGGAAGCATGGTCCCTAATGGGGTCCCCATGGGGCTGGCGGAGAGGCCGGGAGGAGCAGGCTGGCAGGGAGTGGAGGACGCAGGGCCTGCTTCCCAGCGCACCTGTCTGTGGCACTGCACAGACCTGCGGGAACAGCCCTCACACCCTCGCCCGGGCGAGCAAGGCCACGCACCTATGATAGGGGAGAAAAACTGTGAATGACTGAAGGTGTAGGCCCTGTCGGACGACTCGGGCGACTCGGGCGTCTCGGGCGTCTCGGGCGACTCGGGCCTCTCGGGGGGCGACTCGGGCCTCTCGGGCGACTTGGGCCTCTCGGGGGGCGACTCGGGCCTCTCTGGCGACTTGGGCCTCTCGGGGGGCGACTCAGGCCTCTCGGGCGACTCGGGCGACTCGGGCCTCTCGGGCGACTTGGGCCTCTCGGGGGGCGACTCGGGCCTCTCGGGCGACTCGGGCGACTCGGGCCTCTCGGGGGGCGACTCGGGCCTCTCGGGCGACTCGGGCGACTCGGGCCTCTCGGGGGGCGACTCGGGCCTCTCGGGCGACTTGGGCCTCTCGGGGGGCGACTCGGGCCTCTCGGGCGACTCGGGCGTCTTGGAGAGGTTGGCGGGAGCTGGTGGCTCTTCACTGCCTGAGGAGAAAACCCGGGGCAATGAAAGGGGCACCCACCCGCCTCCCGAGCGGCTGTCTGACTCTCAAGGGGAGGTAGGCGGCAGCTACCTGTCAGGTCGCTGGTGCTTCCGTTGGCACGAACCCCATCTTCCTGAGCCAAGCACACGAGAGGCAGGTGGCCCAGCAGGAACAGCAGCAGGAGCAACTGAGAACCTGGAGTTGCGTCCATCACTCCAAACCACCAGGAGGCCAGAGGGAGGAGAGGGAGCATTCCGTGCCAGCTGGCCCGCCCGCGCTATCTGAGGAGGGAGCTCTGCCCCCACAGAACCTCAGTGATGGGGCGGAGCCACCATTGTGAGGTCGGCTGAGTCACTTCACGGAACCTGCCAGCCACGGCAGGGCCAGGCGGTGGGGGAGGGGGACCTGTCCCTCCTCCAGAGGGCAAGGGGCGGGAGCTGGAGAGGCAGGGCCACCAGCATGGTGCCCTTGGGCCCAAGGTCTGGGTGGTGTCCTGATGCACACGTCGCAACCCCTCTGTGCCTGTATAATAAGAGGAAGAAACGGTCCCAACCTGTCAGGGCCACCACAGGGACAGAATAAAGCAAGCCATGCTCATTGAGAAAAACAGAGAAGGCCCGAGGAACTGCTGGCTCTCATCGTAACAGGGGCAGGGGGATCTGCCTGTCCGTGCCTGTCCAGCCTGGGACTTCAGGCACGGCATCCTCCTGGCTGCCTCCAAGTGTTCCTTAAGGAAGACTAACAGATCCATCTCCAAATGGAAATGGAATTGAAAACAAGGTGCACAGGAGACCATCAGGCCAGGTACCGTGGTGCACACCAGCAGTCCCAGCAACTTGGGAGGCAGGCAGGAGGCCCTCAAGTTCAAGGTCAGCCTCAGCACCTAGCAAGATCTTACCTCAAAAAACAAATAAATAAATAAGAAGGGCTGTGGGTGTGGCTCAGAGGTAGAACAGACCTGGGTTCTGTTCAAATCCAAAAGCAAAGACAAAAAGAAAGGCGCCGGGCCCCGCCTGCACCGTGCTCCAGAGGTGTCCACTGCCCCATAGCCACAAGGTGACCCAGCTGCTCAGGCCCAGGGAGCAGCTGCTTCCACCCGCCCACCCCAGACGACCCCAGCCACAGCACCTCTCTCAAGGTGGGCAGAGAGGCCAGCACACCCTGGCGCGACCTACAGGGATGCCGGCCAGCTCCGCTGTATCCAGGGACACCACCCCTGCTCCCAGCATCTTCCCTGGGCTAGAGCCTGGGCCCAACCCACGGCGACTCCTGTGGGAACTGAGTCTCTCTTCCTGCCCCTTAGAAGTCTCCAGCCTCGCCCATCTCCACATCTCCCTGTGGACTTGGCCCTGCTGTCCCCACGGCCCTGACGCTTGAAGTTGTTGGGGGATGACAACCTCTCTGGGGTCACTAGGGCCTTGCTCCTTGTTCTGGCCCCGAGCGCCTGCTGTTCCCGACTTGGGTCAGCCTTGACTTCACTGGTCATCACCTGCCCAGTGGGCTGAATGCCACCGTGGCCGTGGTGGCCAGACTGCATCCCGCCTGTCTGTCCGCTCCCTGCGGCTCGCTGCGTGGCCTCCCCAGCCTCTGCCCTCGGCAGCACGTCGCCCAGGCACCGCAAGTGCGCCTCTTCTCTCCCCACTGGGCCTGGGCCCGTTCCTGAGGCAGGTCATACCCCCATCTCTCCAGACAACACTGAGGCTCCACGGCGGCCCGTGCTCCCCTGCTGGTGTCCAGCCACAGACAGGAAGGAGGACCTCCCCCGTCCCCACCTGCAGGGCCGCCCCACACCCCGCCTGTCCTACTGAGGGCCAGCAGCTCGCCTGTGGCTCTGGTGGGCACAAGCGCTGAGCCCGCACTCGCCTCCACACACGTCCCCTCTCCCGGCACCAGGCCTGGACGGCCTCACCCCCGTGCACCTGCACCTCCGCGCCTCACTGGCCCCCACCCCCTGGAAATCACTGCCCAGGCGCCCCCTCGGCCATGGCTGTCTTCGGAGCCACCTTCTGAAGGAGCCTGGAGCCCTCCCTCCCCACACGCAGCCCCTCCTGCAGCTGAGGGGGCGAGCGGGGACACCCGCTAAGCCGAAGGCGCTCAGCGCCAGGAGGACTCGGTGCCTGGTCCGAGGCGCTGAGGCCCCTGCAGGCACGCTGCTGGAGGAGGGCCCCACTCTGTCCTCCTGGGGGCTCTCACCCAACAGCGGGAGGCAGCCGGGGACCCCGTGTCTTCCCTGTGCCGTTCACACCAGCCTGGAAACAACAGGCACGCGGCCCCTTGCTCCCTCACCAATGGGGGCGCTGGGCAACACCCAGGCGGCAGCCACGCGGCCACGCCGGTTCTCTTCCTGTGCACCACCCAGGACACCTGAGCCCTGCTCCTTAGTCCTCCTCTACTCGTGCCAGGGTGACCGGGGCTGGAGCCTGCGACTGGTGCCGGGATGACGTAGCGCACCGGCCGCTGGTCCGTCAGCACGCAGGGGACCTGCATCCCAGGTTCTGGAGATGTGCGTGGGCCGTGGGAAGCCTGCCCTCCTGCAGCCATCTGGGGACGCGGCAGCAAGCACGACAGATGCCACCTCGCGAGTGTGCTCGACAGTGCGCACCCTCAGCAGAGGGCAAGGGTAGAGCGGCTGGGTCTGTGCGGGAGGCTGCGGTGTCAGGTAGAGCCACCTCTCCAGGCCTGGCCCTGCCACCCGTGCTCTGTGCTTCTCCTGCGCAGGGGCTGCAGAACCAGGAGTGGCCGTGGGGCAGGCCCTGCCGACTCCTGAGGCCTCCTCTGACTAAGTGGACTCAGAACCCAGCTCCAGTTCTGGCTCCTCAAGCCAGCTCAGCACAGCACCTCCCGCTCCAAGAGCAGCCGGCACGGCCCAAGAGACAAAAGACGGAGCGCAGGGACAGAGCCGAGGCAGCCCGGGCGGTGCAGCCAGGCTGCGTGCTGTGGGGTGACAGGCGGAAGCAGCTTGACTGTGGGGTGTGCTCCTGCCCTCCATTGCAGGACCCCAGCTCTGGTCCAGACACCCGGGGGAACCAGGGCAGGCTCCTGGTCCAAACCCGTGCGTAGCTGAGGAGCACGAGACCGCCCTGCCAATGCCCCACTCCCCTCCCCAGCACCCAGGAGGTGAAGCGTGTCCCAAGGGGCTGCCGTGTGGGTTGAGTCGTAACAGCCCTTGGCGCCTGGACAGACCCTCCTAACTCAGGCGCTTATAAGAGCCAGGGCCCGGAGGGAAGTGCACCCATGGCCGAGGTGATAGCGATTCTCTTGAACATTATTTCAAAAGAAAAATAACACCCTGTCTTCCAGATCCCGTCGGAAGCACCTGTGTTAGAACAGATGGAACGGGACCTAAAACCCATCTGCGTGCACTTTAATAAGGCACAGCCAAAAAGTAACAGGTAGGATGTCAGGTCCGCAGAACAGAGAAAACAAAGAGCATGGCACACGCAGCTGAGGAACAGTCGCGAGCTGGAGAGCAGACGGAGGGGCCGTCCACAGAAAGAGGCAGAGGAATCTGAACACGAGAGACAAACAACGCGGGCGTGCCGGCCTCTCAACAGGAATGTCACACAACAGATTTCAAAATGAAGACAGATCGTCTAGACACAGACCTATTTCACGACACTAAGATGGACCCAAGATGTGTTGTGGTCTGGGTGTGAGGTGGCCCCGAGCTCCGGTGCACGCAGGAGTATGGGGTGAAGCTGCTGACCCAGCTGTCCTCTCGAGGTGGACGCCTGACTGGGTGGGAACTGTCACTGGGGCATGCCCTGGAGGGGTGCCTCCCGGGGCCTCTCCCCTGGCTCTGTCTGCTTCCTGGCTCTTCTGTGAGCTGAACAGCTCTCCTCTGCTGAGCCCTTTGGCCAGGATGTTCCTTGGGGCCCAGAGCAATGGACTTGACCCACCATGGACTGCACCTGCTTACCATGAGCCCCCAAACTCCTGGCCTTCTCTAAGTTGTTCTTGCTGGGTATTTTTGCCACAGTGACCCAAGGCTGACCTAAACAACATCCAATGGAAGTCCCAGTGGCGTGTGAGGTGAGGGTGAGTAGGAGGTGGAGGGATGCCGAGGGCTCCATCTGCATTATGCTTGGGCATAAGGTGTCCCCCAGGAGCTTGTGTGAGACAACGCACGGTTTAGGAGAAATGACCGGGTTATGGGACCCTTAACCCAATCAGTGAAGGAATCCCGATGGAATTAACTGAGCGGTAACGGAGGAGGGAGGGTGTGGTTACTGGGGCCCTGGCTTTGGGTAGACAATTGTATCCGGCAAGTGGAGGCTCTGCTTCCTGATCACGTGAGCTGCTTCCCTCTGCCACACTCTTCCTCATGATGTTCTGCCTCACCTTGAGCTTCGAGGAGTGGAGTGTGACGTCTGTGGACTGAGACCCCTGAAATCTCGAGCTCCCAAATAAACTTCTTCCGCTGAAGTTACTCTAGTCAGGTCTTTTGGTCACAGCAGCAAAAAAAACGACCAAAATCTGCTCAGGGAAGCAGGAAGCAACGCGTGTGCTGGCTGAGGGGACACCAGTGGGCCGCGGGCATCCAGGCACTGCAGTCCACTGGCTCAGAAAGGGAGTGCCTGGCTGGAGGGCAGGGTCAAAGCCACCAGGGGAGAGGAGATTAGGATGCAAAGAGCAGTGTGGGCACAGAAAGGACTGTGATGGGTAAGGTGTCGCCCAGTGTGGCAGGAGCTGAGACCTTTGAGATGCAAGTCAGCGCCCCATCAGTGAGTCTTAGAAGGGACAGAAGCCAGTCTGTGGGCAACCAAGGGACAACAAGAAGCCAAGGTGGAAGGGAAGGGAGACCCAGAGCAGGAAGGTGAAGGGGACGTGGACGGGACTGGGTCCATCAGGTTTCAGAGTTGGAGAGTGGAAGACGTAGTGAAAGGGGCACAACCGAGTCACGTGCAGGCCGGACTCAGCAACAGGGGGTCCTCGGTCCTGGACCCAGCAGCACACCAACAGCACTGCCTCCAGGGCTATGTGCAGCTGTGAGGGGTGGGATGTCCAGGACCCAGCGGTCATGGCTTTCCTCTGGCTCCCGCTGGGCTGAGTCACAGGAGGCCGTTTCGGTCCTCAGGTAAGTGACCAGGATAAGCTGGGGAACACTGTGTGACCTGTGGATGGCTGGGAGTCCACGCCAGAGCTTTAGGACCCCCCCGGCGGTCAGGGTCCGATCTCATCATGCTGGCGGGTGACTCTGGACAGTGTCTCCTACAGACCTGTGAGTCCATCTCTGCGGGGGCCTCGTACACGTCAAGGAGATTCCAGGACTCCTGTGACACTCCTCGAGTGCTACGGGTGCGCAAGGCCTGCACGTGAGGGACGCTCACTCCTCCCACGGAGCGTGACCATGTGTCAGCACTGGGCGTCCTGACCCTCCAGGACAAGACAGACCTCCTGTAGCCTGAAGCCTACCAGGAAGGGCCCTTGGTCCAGGCACATGGACCCCTCCTGCCCCTTCCCCGCCCCTCCTCACCTCCCTGGGTCAAGCCTTCTTTTGACCTGAAGATTAACAAGAGCACACTGACACCGACCCTGGGATATGCTCTGCCATGCACAGGCCATGTGTGCACACCCGTGTCACCAGCACTGTCCTCCAGAGAGTGCCCCAGGCCCACTGCCCCACTGTCCTCAGAGCTGCCATGGTGACGTTCCAGGAAACCCAGGTCCCAGAAGTGTAGTAGTTCCAAACTCCAGCCCAGATTTCTTCTATTTCAAAGTGATCTGAGCTCAACTTACTTTAACAGCAATGCTTCACGACAAAGGAGACAGTGACTTCATTTCCTGTTGCTTAGGATTTTCTTGAATTTTATTATCAAATCTCTACCATAGAAACACTGACCAAAAGCGGGGACAGGAGGGTGAAGTACCACTAGAGAGACAGCAGAGCACAGTGGTTAGGGACACAGACTCTGGAGCCAACCTCGGCTCCACTCATTATGAGCTGGGTTCCCCAGCATCTCTGCCTCAGTTCCCGCCTTGTAAAACCGGGACAGTAGTAGTACCTAGTCAATTGGGTTGAACAAGTTAATACCTGAAAAACATTTAACACAAAACAGCACGTGGTAAGTACTATGCGTATTTGAAGAACAAAAACATTTTTTAAATTAACTGGGTTAACTTCTCCATGGGTCTCGCAGGTCCTTATCCATACACACGTTTATTAGATCTGTGATAGTAGATATGTACACACAATTCTATGTCCTCTTTATTCCTTTGTGTTATGCATACTGAAGCCGTATCCACAGTTATAACGTATAGTGACTGCCTAAAACGAATTACAAACTACCAGCCCACGAGGGAGTCGAGAGCAGCCTCAGGCCCTACGCACACTGGCACCCACGTGATACAGGTCACCTTTCAATCAACACCAGTCTCACCCTCCCAGGCAGCAACCCGTCTGCCCTCAGTGATCCCACTTGCTCATCTAAGGGGGCTCATCTTGACCAACGGCAAACTCCCCACTCAAAACTATACTATTTCCTTTCTTAAATTCAGATTAATATCCCATCCTCTACCCCTCAAAGGGCACCTAAACCCTCCCCTTATAGTAGCAAAATCTATCTGCATTTCTGCAATTACGCACAAAATGTTGTCATAAAGATTTCCATCCAGTATTTGAGCTCGACGGGAAGTACATGCCAGTCACACGACTGCATGAGGCCGCCCTTGACAAAGCACACTGACCACAAAGAGGCCCAGGCACTCACTAAGGGTGCCCTGCTCCCCTCACGTCCTCCAGCACCGCCAGCACTGGTGGGCCAGGTGCGGAGCCCAGAGCTCTCACCTGTGAGGATCTGAGGCTGGAGGGCTGACGACTGCTGACGTCCTTTCCCTATCTTTTTCATTCATACCGTTTCTTCTAAGGTATTTCCTACTGAATAACGGGGACATCAGGAACTCTTAATGAGAAGCTTTCCCTCGATTATGTTTATAGGGTTTTCTCCAAAGGGTTATCAAATGTACAAGAAACAAAAACTCTCCGATCAATTCAAGGACCGCGTCTCCTCACTGTGACTCCTCTGGTGTTGAAGCAAGGCCGGGTGGCCCCTGAAGGCTCTCCCACACTGGCTGCATATGAAGCGCTTCTCTCCACTGTGCATTCTCTGATGGATGATAAGGGAGGAATTCTTGCAGAAGGCTTTCTCGCAGTGGTCACACTTGTAGGGCTTCTCCCCAGTGTGGTTTCTCAGGTGCACAATGAGGGACGAGCTCTCATTGAAGGCTTTCCCACATTCGTTACATCGGTATGGTTTCTCTCCAGTGTGAGTTCTCCGGTGTGCAATAAGGTGAGAGCTACAGTTGAAGGACCTCTCACACTGATCACATTTATAGGGCTTTTCCCCAGTGTGGATTCTCCGATGAGCAACCAGGTGACAACTCTGACTGAAGGATTTCCCACATTTACTGCACTCGTAGGGTTTTTCTCCGGTATGAGTCCTTTGATGCCTAACGAGGTGAGCCATTTGGCTGCAGGATTTCCCACACTTGTTACATTCGTAGGGTTTAATGCCAGAATGGATGATTTCATGTTTAGTGAGGGCTGAGCGTTCTCTGAAGGCCTTGCCACATTCCTGGCAGTTATAGGGCTTCTCCCCCGTGTGAGTTCTCTGATGTGCAATGAGATGGGAGCTCCAGCTGAAGGACTTCCCACACTCAGTGCATTTGTACGGTTTGGCTCCAGAGTGAGTTCGCTCGTGCTTACTAAGGGCTGAGTAATCCCGAAAAGCCTTCTCACACTCGTCACATTTAAAGGGCTTCTCTCCAGTGTGCATTCTCATGTGGGCAATGAGGTGGGAGCTCCAGCTGAAAGACTTCCCACACTCCGTACACTCGAAAGGCTTCTCTCCAGTATGAGTTCTCTGATGCCCAATGAGATGAGAGTTCCAGTTGAAAGACTTCCCACACTCGTTACAGACGTAAGGCTTTTCTCCTGTGTGGACTCTCTTGTGTACGACAAGATGAGAATTCCAGCTGAAGGCTTTTCCACACTTGTTACACTCGTAGGGTTTTATTCCCGTGTGGGTCCGCTCGTGTTTGGTGAGGGCGGAACGATTCCTGAAGGCCTTCCCACACTTGTCACACTGGCAGGGCTTCTCTCCAGTGCGGCTTTTCCTGTGCTGAATCAGGTAAGAGCTCCAGAGGAAGGACCTGCCACACTCACTGTACTCGCAGGGCTTCTCCGTGGTGCAGGAGCTGGTGTGCTGCGTGAGGAACGAGTCGTACCCAAAGACCTTCTCCCACTCGTCGTATTTATATGCTTTCTCTATAGTACCAAGCTTTTGATGTTCCATAAAGGATGAGAAGTAAAAGATATTCTCATATTCTTTGTAATCATACTGGTTTTCTCCAAAATGAAGTCTTGGATGTTCATTAAATGATGGGCTCTGGTTAAAGATTTGATGGCACTCCTTATATTCATACAGTTTTTCTCCTGCATGCATTCCTTTATGATCACCAAAATGTATTATGTGATTGATAGATTTAACAGCATCAGTACATTTGAAAAAATTATCTCCAGTTTGCATTTTTATAGGGTGAACAGGGCGGACAGACTGGTAGAGGGCCTGATCATAATCATTGTTTTCACAGGTGATCTTATCTGCATACATTATGGCTGAGTTACACCTCCAACTTTCAGCATGCATATCAGGATTATAGAAATGCTCTAACTGAGAAACCCTCTGACATGGAACAAAGTCCACGCGCTGGCTATACTCTGCCCCAAGTTCACAGAATTCAGACCCTCTCTGAGACAGGACTTGCTTTTGCATGAAGACCATCTGCCTCATAGCTGTACTCTGGTTCGTGTGGTACATTTCTAATTGGTCTTTACATCCCAAAACTCCTAACCTAGAGAACCAAGGCTCATCCCATATGCATCTTTTTAACTCCATGCCGTGGGCTTGTCCTTCATCAAGAGCACTCTGTGTTGGGGTCGATGCACTGCTTTCATGATCTCTCGTCCACTCTGCAAGAGACAGAAAACAAGTGTGAGAGCACAGAGAGAGGCCTCACGCTAGAGGGTGGTCAGCCTCCTTGTCCGTGCTATTGGAAGGCAAGGGAGAATCTGTTCTCTGGATGCCAGAGAAATATCACAGCAGAGAAAAATGAAAAGTGCATGGTTAACCAGAACACAAATCACACCACCGAAGAGTGTTTTCCCGTGAAAAGCAGGACCACAGTAAGGGTATGTGGGAATGAGCGAACTCTGCAGGACTGTGTGCTCAACGCTGCACACTACCAAGAAGCCTGCTTCAGGACTGGTCCTTGCACACTCCTGGGAACTGAGGTCTTAAAGTCTTCTAATTGGTAAGAGACCCTGCCATTCCTGACGAACATCTGCTTCCCTTCTGGGTGGCTGGAGTTCAGAGATCGCAGTAAGGTATGCCAGCACTGTGCCCAAGTGAGCAATGCCCCAAACGCCCTAGACTCCCAGGCTCGGGCAGGTGTTCCAGCGGAAAACATGTCACAAGTGTCGGCATGTCGTGTGCCACGTGTACCCCACTGAAGAGCTGAAGGAGGGCTGAGCCCTGCACACCTTTCCTTTTGCTTGTATGCCTCCACTGTAATAAACCCCTGCTCTGAGCACAGTGATTCCTGTGTGTGTTCTGGAGTCGATGAACCTAGGGTGGTCTTGGGGCTCCTCACAAAAGGACACAATGAATGCTTTTAGGTGTGAAAAAAACAAAAGAAATAACTGGCTACACGAAAGATGAGCATGCAGGCTTAACAAATCACACTCAAATCACTGAAGAGCATCCTAACTCACTGCTGTGCCAGAGCACCTTCCTAACTGCCATCTTGACACCTGCCCCCAAAACGGAGGTGGGTGGCACGGGAGAAAGCACCACCAGCACAGCAGGAGCCACCTGCGATGAGACGCTCTCACGCCACCCCCATCCTGTGGAATCCGGGCGAGACGACCCCCAGCTCAGAGCAGCACCACAGTGGGCTGGGACACCTTCGGTTCCTGCGCACTGCGGAATCACTTCCAGAGCAGTGACAAGGGAGGTGCCCTGGAAGAGCCATGGGACCAAGCAGCCAAGGGAGTCGCAGCCCAGCCACCTGCAGCCACATGCTGGCCATGCCCCTGCCCTCGCGGACATCCCTGATGACGGGCTGAGACTGAATCCAGCAGACTCGCCGAGTCCCCTCCCTTCTCATCACAAGATGTCATCACTGCTGAGGCAGCGGGACGCCACCGCAGGAGGGTGCTACTGTGAGGCATGCTCGGTGCTCAGGCAGCACACGTTTACTGTGCTGCAGTCCTGCGGGCAGCACCAGCAAGGCGTCCTCCCGTGCCCCGGGCAGGGCTCTGCCCCTGCCCCCTCCAGTCTCCAGACACTGGCTGCACTCCGCAGCTTGCTCCCTCCCATCTTCTAAGCACAGCACTCCCACATCCCTTCTGCCCATCTCCCTGTGTCTCTGACCCTCCTGCCTCACTTCTGTGAGGACCCTCATGATTACATTTAGAGTCTACCCAGATAAGCCAGGAAAATCTCATCTCAGGATCCTTAACTTATTCACATCCGAAAGGCCCCATCTGCCATACAAGGTGCCCTGTTCATATGCTCTGGGGGTCAGTGTGTGGAAGCCTTTGGTGGCCATCACGCACATCCCATGAGCATCCAGTGGACCAGACTGTTCCCTCTCTCCAGTTCCTCCCTTACATGCACCACTTTTCTCTTCACACACCTGAGTTCATCATGGCAGAGGCTCCGCTCTGCCAGGAACTGGTAGCGATCACACATCACTACGGCTCTGAGACGTGAGTGCACCTCCACATAGTCCTTCAATCACTCCAGAGAAACTGAAGACAGTGCTGACCAAACGTGAGACCAAGGGACCATCAGTCCAGCTCTGCGTGGAGCAGGGCCCACTGAGCTGCAGCATCAGATGAGACAGAAGACAGAGGTCAGAGATCCTGGCAGAGCCAGGACACTGACACCCTCATCCCTCCAGAAAGACAATTTTAAAACTGGCTAAACCATCAAATCAATGTTTTCAGAGTTCTATAAATGAACCAAAGTTCTATAAATGAACAAGAAAAACAGTAACTGAGTATCAGTAAGGACGGTGAGCTTTGTGGCTTTTTCTTAATGTACCCTAGTCCTATCAGGGGCTCCCCAGCTTAGCCGCAGTCCTGGAAAGTAACAGCCCGCATGTGGGCTGGGCAAGAACAGAGCTGGAGCTGTACCTCAGCCTCATTCCCAAACAACAGTCGCAGTGGTGCTGCCTAGGAAGGCTGGCAAGGCTGGCCTGTCCTGCCCGGCGGGGACTCAAGACCTGCAGAGTGCCCCGAGGGAGCTGGTCAGGCCTCCACCTGCAGGGTGCCGGAGCAATGCAGCCAGCTGGGTCAGCAGCACTCAGCCAGGGCCACGAGGACACGCTCAGGGGTGAGTGCCCACGGAAGCTCCGAGAAGCTCCAACCAAGAAGGCCATGCACACACATCATCAGTAAAACTGTGAGAGGGAGCCCCGCAAGCAGCAGGAGACGCGCAACGCCTCACACAGCGGAGCACAACAAGAGGGTCACTTCTCACAGAAACCTGGGGCCAAGCAGAATACTGTCCACCAAGGATTCCATACCCAGCACAATTACCCTTGAAAAGCAAAGGAGTCAAAGAGATTCCGAGGTAAGCAAAACCTGAGACCCTGCAAACTGTCCCCACAAGAAATGCTAAAGGGAGCCCCTGAGGCGGAGGAAGGCGCAGCAGGCAGCGGCTCTAAATGAAGACCACCAACAAGGCAACCACAGGTGCAGGCAATAGTGCCTGCGTCTTCAGCAGGTAACTCCTGTTTTCCACTAGATTTAAAAGACAACAACACAGAGCAGCAGTTATAAAATCTGTGCTAGACACGATGAAGGAGGATGTGGTTCATGAGAAGGCACCACAGGAAGACAAGCCACACGGAAGCAAAGCTTGGAATACTGTCGACATAAACTGGCGCTGACTAGATGAGTCTGGTATGAACTGAGATATTAACTGCAGTGCCCAGAACCACCAGGGAAGTAACTGGAAAACACACAGCAAGAGAAGCCCCTGCCCCCATGTGTGAGCAGCCCGAGGAGAGCAGGGAGCAGTCGGGAGAGTTCCAGCTTTCCAGTTCAGCAGCTTCGCTCTGAGACATGATACGTTACCTACATGGAGACTATTTGCCTTTTCTTTTTTTTTTTTTTTTTAAAGAAGAGTTTGTGGCCACAGACTACAATTTGGGGAAAAGAGAAAAAAGAAAAATTTTAAAGTAGGTAAATGAAAGACAAGTCACCTCAGAGAAAGGACAGCAGAGAACATGAGTGCCATCCAGTAGCACCACAGGCTGGAAACTCAGCGACCGCGCAGCTTCCCTGACAGGCAGGCGGAGCCTCACGCTGAGCCTCACTCGGCAGCAGGAACGTCAGCGTCCCGCGGAGCAGCCCTGGGAGGACTCTCAACGGTTCTGAAGCAGGTGGCTCCCAGCCTCAGCCCCTGCTCAAGGGAGAGCTCTGGGGAAGTCCCCGCTCACAGGGGCTGCCCTCACCTGGACAAGTGCTCTCAGGACACGTCTGCTCCACCGGCCACGGCTCTTCTCCTTGTTCCAACAGGGAGATGACCTCAGGCTTGGTGATCTGATTCCCTGTGCATGGAGGGAAAGCGGGACTGTGTTCCCAGCAGGGGACAGCAAAGGTAGACCCTGCCCCGTCCTTCCACGACCTCTGACTTGAGACAGACTCTGTCCAGTCCCCCGCAACGCCCTACTCGAGACAGCCCTGACCAGAACTCAGGCACCATCCCACTGGGGCAGAGTGGGCATGCTCCTCCCACCTGGTGTCAATGCGCTGGGCTCAGGGTCCCTCAGCGCCTCTCAGAAGGGAGCCCTGCCTGGCAGCCACTGGGGCACTGTCATCTTCGTGGTGTGACCTTACCCACAGAGAGCAGATGCCCATAGGTCTCCAGCATCACATCACGGTACAGGGTCCTCTGCACAAGATCCAGTCGCCCCCACTCTTCTTGGGTGAAGTCCACAGCCACGTCCTTGAAGGTCACTGGTTCCTAAAGAGCACGTGTGTCTCTCAGCCAGGGATCACCCCCTCCACGGTTCCCAGGGACAAGACTGCCAGCCCGGGAGACGAGACCAGAGGTGAAGGACCTCCTGGAGATGTTCAAGAACCTGGCCAGTGTGGACTGGGTCTCACAGAGAACTTCTCAGGGTCCACACTGGTGAACTGGACATGCAAGGCCCACATTACCCACAGCAAAGATGATCAGGTCTGGACAGGTATCTCCTAGGACACTTGCCCATTCCAGTAACGCTAGCTGGTGTGGACAGGAGCCCACCTGGGCAGCGTCCCCTGCAAAGGCAGGCAGTCAGGTCTGGACCACAGTGGCAACCAGCTAAGGACATCAACTGTAGGCCAGAAACCACGGGCTGAAGTCTGTGCTCCCACATGTGGATCAAGGCCCTGGAAGGTGACCTGAACGTCCACGTCTGTCTTCCTGGCCACCCTGGGGAAGCTTCCAACCCAGACCCCCTGCATCCACCCTCAGACTGTCCCCAGACCCTCTCAGGACCTCTCAAGGACTGGAGCTAAGGCTGAGGAGGATGGCCCCGAGCAGCCATCAACACACATGACTTAAATGAAAACCAGGACGGCGAGACGGGAAGATGAACGATGGCCTGCGTCTGACCAGGTCTGACTTCCAGCAGAGACACCCCTCACAGCACCTCTCAGATCAGTGTGCGCCTCAGGCTGCCTGGTTTCCCTCGTGGGGGAGGTGCGAGGTGGCGTGTCCCCACAGCTCCTGCCACTGGGCCCCTCGACCCGCCCACACAATGGTCCTGACAGGCCACAGCCCTGTCGCCAGGGCAGTCAAGCCAAGACGGACACCTGCGGAGCAGACCTATGCAGAGCATCACCTCTACTCTGAGGGTCCTCGGACCCTCCCCGCCCGGCGGCACCCACCTCTCTTCTCTTCTGGGGCCTTCCCTTCGTCCTTGCTAGGCACAGATCAGACACAGCCTGCCAGCTCTGAGCTCGTCGTGACCGACTCTCCGCCCTCAAACTGTGACGGGCTTGAGGAACTGACCCTGCTGCAGTCCCTGGGGCCTGCCCACACCCCACGGCCAGCTGTCGCAGCCCTCTCCCATCTGCACCAAGTGTCTGGGGCAGCGAACGTGCACTAAGTGCAGGAGGCCTGTTTTCAGAAGCTCGCACCAAGACCCCCTGATGCCTGGTGACTTCTAGGCCCCAGGTGGACTCCTGCCTTCAGCTCTGACCCTCTGCAGCACTTAAACGGTACTGACCACATCCCTGTGAACCACTCCAAGTGGACTCAGTGCTAACTCCCTGCCTTTCCTCTCAGCCCTGTGCAGACCTGCTGCCGCACGGCCTTCCTTGTCTGCACGCTGGCTTCCGTTTGGATATGACCCAGGACAGAGAAGCGCACAAAGCCCAAGCACATGGGCTTTCAGAGCACTACACCTGTGGGCAAGCTGGAGGCCAAGCTCACAGTCCACGTGTCTCTGGCTGTGCACCTCCTGTATCTGACCTCGCTGGGTGGCACCTCAGCTGGCCTCCGCATCTACCTGTGCTTCACCAGGCTGAGTCGGAGACTACCACAGATTCACCTACCACCCCTCCCCAGGCCCTGGAGGAACCGCCTATTAAAAAAAAAAAGCATTGAAGAATAACACCTAACAGACCCTAGAGGAATGAAATCACTGGAGAAGTGGATGCGGGCAACAACCCCTGACAACAGCTGGGCCAAGGTGGAAGGCAGACGGGGAGCTTTAAAGCAGGTGGCGTCAGTGCACATCACCACCTGCTGATCCATCGCGCACCTGAAGAAAGGCAGCGCAACGAAGCAGGAAGGGCCAGAGTCACCCAGGAGTACTGTCAAAAGTACCAAACTCATCTCCGCAGGTCTCCAGTCCAACCGCCAGTCTACAGGACCTGGGATGGGCGGGGGCAGAACTCACTTGATGACATCACAAAGGCAGAACCAGGCAAACCAGCCAAGGCATCAGTTTCTTCAACAAGCCACACGCAAGCTTTGTGGGGGCTCTATGGATCCTGATGTGAGCAGACCACTGTAAGAAGGTATTTGGGGCTGGGCACAGAGGTGCTTATTTGTAATCCCAGCACCTCAGAAGGCTGATGCAGGAGGATCACATGTTCAAAGTCAGCCTCAGCAGCTTAGATAGGTTCTAAGCAACTGTCTCAAAATGGAAAATAAAAAAGGCAGGGGACATAGCTCAGTGGTAAAACACCCCTGAGTTCAATCCCCAGTACCAAAAGGAAGAAGACATCTTTAGGGACAAGTGAGGGAGAGTGCACTGGGTATTAGGCAACATTAAGGAATTATGTTAAATTCCTGGGTGATAAAGGCACTGTGGTCACAGTCTAAAAGATACCTTTCCCTTACAGACACAGAAGTACTTGCAGGTGAAATGACAAGATTCTGAAGTTTGCTTTAAAATACTCATTTAACAAGAAGGTTGTTGAACAAATGAAACAGGAAGCTGAAAGCTGGCAGGTGCTGATGCTGATAAATGTGGGGTCTGTGGAAAGCTGAGGAGGCCAGAAGGACACCCCATCTTAGCCGCACACCTATGCCGTTGCACCATGATAAAAGGGACTCTGCAGATGTGACTGAAATGGGGAGATTATCTCAGATGGTCCAGATGGATCCACACAGGTCCTCCTGGGAGGGAGGCAAGCAGGAGGGTCAGCCACAGGCACGAAGATGGAGGCAAGGGGTACGACAGTGCTGAAGACAAAGGGACACAAGCCAAGGAGGGAAGGTGACCCTAGAAACCTAACAAGCAAGAAAGCACATTCCCCTGGAGCCTCCAGCCAGAACACGTTTCAGACTTCCAAGCACCAGAGCAAGGGAATTCACGTTGTTCTAAGCCATCAAGTCTGTGATAGTCTGTCACACGACAACAAAAAGCCAAGAGAGCATATGTCCTAGTCTGGGCTTAAGACTCTTCGCACATGTGGTGGCACACACCTATGATTCCAGCAACCCAGGAGGTGAGGCAGGGTGGCAAGTTCAAGCAAATTCAAACCTGGGCAAGCTAGCAAGACACCATCTCAAAACAACAAATAAAAAAGCTGGGAGTGTAGCTCAGTGGTAGAGCACTCCAACAAGAAAATGTGTGCGTGTGTGTGATATTTTTTTTTCAAGAAACTAAAAGAAATATCCCCTCCAATAGAGAGAATGGGTCAGTAGCATAAGGAGCTCCACATTCACATTCCGGGTCAGAAAGTCGACCCACCAAGTGGAGCACAGGAGGCCGAGGCAGGAGCGGAGTGGCTCTGGGCACCCACCTCAACAACAGAGTGAGGCAGGAGGGACTCGGGCGGGGACTGACCAGGCCAAGGCCAGACTCAGCACGGTTCTCCAGGCACCCACCTCCCACGGCCCTGCTGGACCCCTGTGGGAAGGGGGCTCTCAGGCTGATGCCAGAGTTGAGACCTCTGCAGTCTGGCCTGCAGGGTGAGGAACTGCAGCCCAGGCTGAGACAGGAAGCAGAGCTGAGGCAGATCCTGGCCCACCGAGGCCCACTGCCTCAGGGGGGCTTTCAGAAGCAGGATCTGTTCAACTGCAGCAGACACGCACAGTCTCACAGCCCTTCCCTGGTAGATCCACAGCCCAGAGGACCCTGGGACAGGAGACACACCCGCCACACAGGAAGATGAACCGCGGCAGCCAGGAGGACAGAGCAGACAGCACCAGCACCCAACTGTAATGAACTGTTAGTCCAACTCTCAGGCTTTCAGCCTGGGAAGACCCTAGTGGAAAACAAGGCAGAATAGGAGAAGGAGAAAGCTATCTTTTAAAATACAGTCCTCTTAATATCACACACGCAGAGAAATAGCCACGAACAAAGTTATGCATCTGACAAAAAGGTACCAAAAAAAAAATCTGACACCACAAGTTAAGACAAGCAACAGACGGAAGACAACTCATTCATGGCAAAACATGAGGGCCCAGAATGCACGGGAAATACCTACACGTCAGTACGTCATTCTCTGGAAACCTAGGCACAGGGGAATGACACAGAAGAAATACAAACGGCCAGTGAAGATAACAAAAGATCTTCTATCTCACTAGTAATCAATTAAAATAATGCAACATGCCTTGTTGGTCGTGAGGTCATCAAAAATTAAAGGACCTGGCAAAAAAATGCAGGGAAGTGGTACATTCTCCCAGAGTGGGGAGCCCAGCAGAGGCTGCTCAGGGAGAGCCACAGAGCAGCACACCGGGAGGCTCAGGGCGGCCAGGTGAGCTCTTCACATAGGAACATTCCCACGCTGTGGTTCAGAGCGAACGACAGAGGCAGGCCTTACAGGCCCATCCATAAGAACGGACGGACGGCAGGATGCGCGTCCCTGCAGTGCCACCTGGAGACCCACCTGTACCAACACAGGCAACATCCAAGTTCCACAATGGAAGCTTTAAAGAAGCAACAGGTACAGGGGAAAAAACTTCAGAAAGACTCAACTCTGTATCTCCGTTGTCTACATAGTTTATGTATGAAAACGAAAATGCATTTTCAGTGTACACACCAAATTCACGATTAGCAGCTCTACTGAAGGACAAGAGCCACTGAGGACAAGGTGAAGAAGGAACACCACAAACGTGACCAAACGTTACTGTTCATTCAGTGACGGGAATGGTATTTGCTCAGCTGCTTTTTATGTCTTTCTGTAACTGAACAATCAGTCAAAACAATATTTAAAATAAACATTTCCAGAATTTAAAAAGAGATATTACCAAACTGGGAGGCCTCAGGACTAAACGCAGGAAGAAACTGCCCTGCTGAATATTCCCCCATGCTAGTGACCTCACCTCAGGGATGGTAAGAGGTCAGTGAACAGCTTGTGGATCTGCACATGAAATGCAAAGCCCAGGAGCTGAAGGCAAGTCCTTCCCCAGTGCAGAGATGAGGGACCCCCTACACAATCCCTGCTTCTCTGGAGTGAGGCCTTCAGCTCTAATGGAGCCTTTCCAAGCTAGACCTCCTTTCCCAAGATGGCTGCAAAGACATCCCACCAAACCCAAGAAACCCTTTGTACTTCACTCTTGTGCACGAGTGCACTCAGCTAGGTACTTCCCAGTACCTGCTTATACACAACCACTGTGAGGGTCTGAGAGGAGGCCAAGGGGCTGAGAGAAGTCTGAGCTGTCTGACCAACAGGACACTGCCTGATTACTCATCACCTGGTTCCACACACTGCTCCTTCATGGAATCTTGGGCAACTATTTCTTTGATATTTTTTTCTTCCCCCAGTACTGGGGATTGAACTCAGGACCTCTCATATGCAAGTACCCGATCACTGAGCTAAAACCGCAGTGCCTGTTATTAGTACCTTAATATAATCTCTCTGCAGAGAAAAACATAGCTAGACTGTGTACATCCTCAAGTTGGGCCAAGGATGGGTGCAGAGTATTACTGGTGTTACACCTGCTTGTCATGCAGAAGTTCCTGGTGAACTGTTGCAGAAGAGTTTAGGAGCATTTCTTATTTGGAGAAGTTGGCTGGCATTTTAGAGACTGAGATATTATCACTGTTGTTATTACGGTTCCCTATTTCTCAAAATAACAGGATCTGGGCTCCTGCTACCCAACACTTCACTAAGTAGTTTGTTTCCAAGATAGACTGTGCAGATAATGAGGGATGACAGCATTTGATGTTCTCACTAGGTGGATGCTTTATTTCCATAAACATTTAACATGGAAGGAACGATAAAAGGACATAGACTCATCTGTGTTCCTGAAGACCTTGATTGATCAAAATCTCACAATTCAAGTCCAAGTTTCCCACAGGGAAAAATTCAAAGTGAGTGTGGGAAGGGGCCAGGAGCATGTTCTCAGAAATCACAACTCTTCAGACGTTAAAGGGTACTGTTGTTTTGTTTTATTTTTCTCAGCATTAACTCTAATAAATTCTCAGAAACCCTCACATAAATTAACAGCAGAGCAGAGCACAGTGGTCAGTCGGGCTTCTTCATGGCATTCTGTTACAGCTAACTTGTTCCCAGGAGACTGATTCAGGGCCCGTCTTTCAGCCTAGGCTGCTTTCACTGCTGCTGATCGCTACGCATCTAGAAATGACTGTGTGCACAGTGACAGCAGTGGGCCCCACAGCTGCCCAGGTTCAGATGCAGTAAGCACCACCCACATCACGCCGTCAGGCCCTTCTGCTTCCCAGGAAGCAGACTGCCACGTGGGGACTACACAATTGTGATTCACTTCACCTTTCAGCTTTGAAAATGCAGATTTTATAAATTTCTTAAATTTCGAAGGAGGCTTAAAGTGATGTTATTTTTAAAAGCTTTATAACACAGTACCTCACATTTACCTGATTTGCTATTTTAGTTTATAAATAAAAGACCTAATAAAGTAATGAAACTATTTTCTTCACCTTTTATAACAGAGAATCAACAAAGCAAATGTAAGTTTGATGAATTAGAAAAAAAACATTTAAAATCCCCCACTTAGAAACATGGGATAACCTAAAGAAACTGAAACAAGTTAAAAATGTGCCTCAGTCATGAAAGGAAATACCGTGCTGATGCATGCCACCACGGGCACAAGCCCTGCCAACACCCACCAAGTGGAGAAGCCAGACACTGTGGTTCCACGGACCCGAAACGACTGCACCCAGCAAATCCTCGGAGAGAAGGCAGATCAGTGGTGGCCAGGGCTTGGGGCAGGGAAACGGGGTGACTACCAGAGGGGACTGGATTTCTCTTCAGAGTGATAAAATGTTCTAGAGTTAGATGCTGGTGATGGACGTACAGTTCTGTGAGTATATTAAAAACCAATGAAATGCACTTTAAAAAGCAAAGTTCATGTGGATATTTCAATGAAGCTGTAATGAAAACAACTGTAAGTGCCTGCCTCTGGTGGAGACTGGGCAGGAAGGGGAAGGGGACCACGCCTGTCCCACAGTTCCACTTCTCTCAGGAGCCACTCGGGTCCTGACGGTCTCCTGCTTTGGCTCCCTCCTATCTCCTCGCTTGCTCTCCTCCCAGCTCCCGGGCCTGACCTGTCATCCTGCTTCCCACACCCCCTGCCCTCCACACTTGCCACGAGCACCTTTCCACTCACATCTGGATGTGGCACCTGCTGCTCCCAACACCTCTGAGATGCTCCATCACTCCCAGGTGGAGTCCCAGCTCTGCAGCCAGAACACAGGACCCAGCAGGGTTCTTTATGATCTCTCCAGCCTGAAAACTACCTGGGGTCAGTTTCTGTCTAGACACTCGCCATACAGTGCACCCCCAGCCCCAAAACATACCTGAGGTGCTGCAGGTCAGGCCCTACTCCAGCAATGCCCACCTGGCTGGTACATCCCCTCTCCCCCTGGCTCCAATCTTCAGGTACCCCACCCCCAACAGCAAGAGAGTCCCAGCTGCTCCATGCCCACTGGCAACACGGATACCGGTCTCCTAGGCATCGGCTGCACTGAGCTGCTGCAGGGCCCACCCCACAGAACATATGCAGCCCAGGCCAGCTGTTAGATGGCATTATCAAGCGAGCAGATGACCTGGAAAGGGATCTGGGAGGTTCTCAAGGTACAGACTGACTCCTGTCCTTACACTCCTCACATCAATCAAGGAGCGCACTATACAGCATCAGCCTCAATCAGGTCCTGAATACATGAAATAGGTGGGAGGAGGAGACACGGGCTGCCGGCCAAGGGGGCTGTCCTTCGTCCTGCACAGGACCCAAGGCACAGCTGTGGCTCAGCACTTTGGACAGGCTGTGTGGCAAGGCTGTAAACCATGGACGACTGACTCAATCATCCCCACCTGTACTCAGGAAGCTTAACATTTGGCTGATTTCTTTTCTACCCCAACTCTTTTACTATTGTAAATTGAGTAACCACAATGATCGCAATAGCCAGACAACCTGGACACCCATCCTTTGGAAATATGGTGGCCCTTCAGGAAAAAGTGGAAGGCCATCTCACCTGGACCTGGTCTGCTGGGTGACCAGCAGCCCTCCTCCACTCCTTGTTGCTCCACTCCATGTGCCACACAGGGTCCTGAGGACACAGAGCTAAGGAAGGAAAAAGAAGTCATGGAGGCAGCTCTTCCTTCCAAAAGCTCCACCACATAAGCCCTTCCTCCTGGGGGGCTGAGGAGGGCCAGTCCCTGTCCCTCCCTCCATGAGAAAGGGGTAGACTCACTTCCTCCTCCTACAGATGAAGGACATGGGGCTCAGAAAAGGAAAGGAAATCTACCTGCACACACGAGTCCCGACACCCTGAGCCAGGACGCGCTGCCTCTGAGCAGCAGGGTCCACT
This sequence comes from Sciurus carolinensis, assembly GCF_902686445.1. Taxonomy (NCBI): domain Eukaryota; kingdom Metazoa; phylum Chordata; class Mammalia; order Rodentia; family Sciuridae; genus Sciurus; species Sciurus carolinensis. The sequence continues at coordinate 66,986,869 of NC_062228.1, read as the reverse complement.
CACAGCCCTTCTGGGCCAGAGCCCGGAATGGCTGCACGTTGATCCGCATACATCCTGTCCTGGGACTGACACCAATCACTTTATCCCCCTCAGTTCTCCGATTCCTCAACGACACATGTGGACCAAGAATCCCCTGCCCTAAAGAATGCCCGGGTCCCCAGCTCTAACCCAGTGTGGCAGATCACTGCAGAGGGAGGCTGCACATGGCAGTCAACATAGCTAAGGACACAAGTTCTCAACTCACCCCAGGAGGGCCACGGGTCAACAGCTGCCATCCCCCAGGACTGGTCCACAAGGGCACCTGCACAGAAGGATCAGGTTAGGACTGTGACACCAAGCCAAGTGAACAAAGGTGACAAAATGGAAAAGGAGACTTCCTCACTGAAGGACACAACAAAGTTCCATAGAGTCCAAGGCACGAGGATTGGTGGTAAGAGTTAGGAAATGTATTGATACAATCTAACTATAGGACAATTAAAAACAGAACCTTGTAAATGGCTTGAGGTATCTGACAAATACAGTATCATCTAATTTTTTTAAAACAGTTAACAAGTAGGATATCTTCTTGATGTCTAGTGATGCAGAATCTCACTTAGAGACAAAACATACCACTGACATCATACTATCACTTAACATTGTTTTTAAATTACAGATCAATGCAGCTGGGAATGGTGGCACATGCCTGTAATCTCAGTGACTCCAGACGCTGAGGCAGGAGGATTATAAAATTCAAGGGGACAGCTTCAGCAACTCAGTAAGACCCTGTCTCAAAATAAAAAATAAAAAGGACTAGGAATGTAAAGCACTGCTGAGTTTGATTCCCAGTACCAAAAAAAGAAAAATGAGTAAAAGTAAAAAACATGGAGGCATTAAAGACATTTCTGTTATACACAAGACTTCTTCCAAGAAACTCCACAAATCAACAGAAAATCTTTTGAGCTAGTGACACTTTTCAGGAGCTGACTATAAAATACACACAAGTTGGTCATTTACAGCAACAACTTTTTCCCCTTAACCAGCAACCAGTTCTAATCCTCTCCCCAAAAGCCCTAAGCCCTGATCCAGGTCCCATCTAGGTAAGGCCCAGACAACACCTGATTTGGACTCACCCCTGGAGGCCCACGGGTTGATGGACGCCATCCCTGAGGACGGATCAACCAGGTGCCTGTCCAGGAGCACCACCTGCCCAAGAGAGCCTGATTCCCAGCCTAGAGACAAAAGTGGAAAAAGACAGAAGTGGTTCTTTCTCACAGAAGACCAGTGGAAACGAGAATCCGCCCACGGAAGTAACAAGACTCCAGTAAGCATTGTAAGAAAACATAATTCACATGACAACACATGGCAGAATTTCTGGAGAGAAATGAAGGGTAACTGGAATAAACCCGGAGTACCATCCTGGATAAGGATGCAAATTTGTCACTCCCAAGAAAGGGAGTCGATTTAGATGGAACTTTCGGATGATCTAACAAAAATCACTGTAAAATCGACCTGCAGACAGAGTAATGGTCTGAAGGTGGAAGATGGGAGGTGACAGTTCAGTGGGTGCAGGAGTGTCCTCGGGGATCATGAAGATGTTCGGGGACTGGAGCGCGGGGACGGTGGCACAACTTTATGGATATGCAACAAAACCACTGAATTGCACACTTTAAAACGGTGAATCCTGTGTCTCGTAAATCTTATCTTTAAAAAGAGAAAGCACCTGCAGGGCCGCGAGGCCCACGCTGCCCAGGCTGCAGGCCTGCGCCGCGCGCGGACAGTCCCGCCGGGGCGCGAACAAAGCGCGGCGGGCGACCTGACGCCAGCCCGCGTCGCACGCCCAGGCACCGGGCTGTCCCCACCCACATCTGACGTCCTCCGCGGCGCCTCCTGCGCCGGCGGGGCCGCGGCCGCCGGGGGGAGCGGGCCCTACTGCCGCCCGGGCGGGCCCCGCGAGCGGCCCGCCTTACCTGGCTCGCGGCCCCCTGCGCGGCGGGGACAGGTCGCGCCCGCCGGAGCCGCGGGCCGAGGGCAACGGGGCGCGGGAAGGGCAGGCGCAGGCCCCGCCCCGGAGCCGCGCCGGCCCCCACCGCAGGCGCCACCTCTCCGCGCCCACTCTCCCGTCCCCCGGCCTCGGGCGGCGGAACCTGCGGCCCAAAGGCGCGGGCGAAGGCCTCACCGCGGCCGCGGACAATGGCGGCCGCTCCCCCGGCGCCGACCAGGGCGTGCCGCGGGGACTGCTGGGAGCTGTAGTTCGCAGGGCCGCGCTTCCGGCCCTGGCCGGAAGCGGCGCCAGGGTCGGCGCGCGGGCCGCGATTCCGTGCGACCCGCCGCCTGAGGCCCGGGGGCGCGGCCCGAGCTCCGCCCGCCGTCCGATCTCGCCGCAGGAGCTTGCCGAGGGCCGTGCGCGCTGTGCCGGTGCCCCGAGAGGAGAAGCCCGGGTCTGAGCCCCGCTCGCCTGCGGGGCACGCCGCCGAGAAGGCCCGGCCGCCCTGCGCCTCCGATCGCGGAACTGCGCGGAGTCGGGCCCGGCCTTTCCCGTGGGGCGGTTGCCGGCGCGACCGCAGTTCCGGAGCGGGACGGGGAGCGAAGCGGGCCCCGGGCGGAGCCACCAGCGCCCAGGGCCCTGGGGCCCGACCTAGGCGGGGCGTCCCCCCGGGCTCGCCCCCTCGGTGGGAAAGTGGCTTCTCACGGCCGCCCAGCTCAGGGCTCGTGACAGCCAGTCACGCGGCTGCCGGAGCACGCCGGGCTCTCCAGGGTCGGGAGGACAGGAGGACACGCGAGGGAGACGTGGAGCGGTGGCTCAGGACGGGGGTGGAGAGGTGGGCGGAGGAGCGAGTGAGAAAAGGCGCGGTGGCCGCGTGTGCAAACGGTGGCGAGGTGGGGCGGGCAGGGGCGGGAGTGCGAGGGCGGAGGAGCAAGTGAGAAAAGGCACGGTGGCCGCGTGTGCAAACGGTGGCGAGGTGGGGCGGGCAGGGGCGGGAGTGCGAGGGCGGAGGAGTAAGTGAGAAAACGCGTGTGTAACAAGTTGCTGGAGTGCAGCACGGAGAGATTGACACGAGTGAGAAGAAATAGGGGTCGAGGACGCACATTACACACTTAAGGAGCATCTAAAAACCACTCAGGCGGACTGGGGAGGTAGCTCAGTTGGTAGAGTTTGCCTCCAAGTATGACCTTGCAGGCAGATCACCTATGATAGGGATCAGTCACCCCATGATGGAAACTGAGACTGTCCCCCCCCCTCCACACACACACACACACACACACACACACACACACACAAGCAAGAGCCATCATGTCATGAGTCCTGAATGGCCACCTCAGTGGTAAGACTTCTCCAGAGCCACCTCAGGGAACCAGCAATGAGAAAACGATCAACCAGAGCACAGTTTGACCAAGACTTTTTAATTGTGCATACTTCCTGTCCCCTGCCTCACTTCCTCTGTTTAAACCCCAGACTCATGCCAGGACTCACTTTCTCCCTTTCTCGTCCTGCTGTGGACGCCCTGATTAAAGTTTTCCTTCACCACTACTCTTCCACTTATACCTTGGGATGGAACCTGGGGGCTAGAACCAGGCCTTTCATCCTAAAACTCTGATTGGGCAGCTAATGTAGAGAGGAAACTAGGAATTGAACCCAAACACGGGGTAGCCATTTAGGATTCTGAACTTGAGTGAGCACTGTGCAAGAGATCCTAGAGGTATTTCTGCTAGCAACAGAAGCTCATCCCAGCCGTCCTATGAGTTGGGTTGGCACTCTGCTGACCGCAGAGGGGAGTAGCCACTGAATTTGAGAGTCACACAAGAAGTAAGGAGGAAGGGGCAAGGTGCTGGGAGGGTTCCCAGGCAGTGGGAAGGTGAGTTTGGACAAAGAGTGGGTTCTGGGAGGAAAGCAGTCTGAAGGTATGCCCACAATTCCCACCACTCAGGACCATGCAGACAGGCTGCAGAAGCAGTCCTGGAGGTGAGAGGAGCGTGCCTTCACCCCACAGGCCGTCCCCTGCGGACAGCCCAGGGAGCCTTTAGGATCTCAGGCCCCTGCTGTGGTCTGAGTGAAATCCAAACTTCAGTTATGACTTAGGAAACAGGAAGGCAGTCTGCAATCTCAGTCCATGTCCTGCCCACTCACCCCTGGACTCCAGCCACCTCCAACAAGGTCAGCCCATTCCTGCCCTGGGCCTTTCTTGCTGTTTCCTCCTGCAGGAATGTTCTTTCTCAACTTACGATCATTTCTTTTTTTCCATATCTCAGCGAGGCCATCACATCCTGAAACTAACCAGCTCTGACTAGTCCTCCCTAGTTCTCAGTTCATTGCCCTCTTGTTTTTGTGCCAACACTACCTAAAATCAGCTCATTTCATTTGTTTGTTTTATTGACTGTAAGGTCCACCTAGACAGACACTTTCTGTTTGTGGCTGCGAGGAAGTAATAAACATTTGTATTTCCTCGAGACTTGAAAATGACCCAAGCATTCGTATAGGAAATGCTAACAAGCAAAGAAGACTCTCAGGAAGTTGCCCTTTTGTAGCCATGAAAGCATTTGAGACCGAGGGGAAGGCGGTGACCTCACAGCGTTCCTTTACTCCTTCAGTGATCAATAACAGATATGTGACTGTGATCTTCTCCCACAGAAGCTGTTTTGTAATATGTAGTCACAGAACACCTGCTCCCCGAACCCCAGTGTTCTAGTTAAAATTCATGTCCCAAGAGACGAGTTGGCTCCATTCATGCCCAGAGGCCGCAATTCCCTCATCCAGAGGCGTCAGGAAACCAAAGACAAAGCACCATGTTAGGTTCGAATGTGACCAGAGCAGCGATGGGTTCCGGCTCCATCTAAACATCACTGACCTCCATGTGAACAGACAGGCCAGGAGGATGCGGTCCCTGCAAAGCAAGGCAGCCGTCGAGGCGGGACGGCAGCTCCTGCTGGTGTTGGTGACTGGTGGCTGCACTGTGGACAAATGTATGTGTTAGCCATCCATAGTGCCATGTTGGAGGGCGAGTGTTTCAAAGTAGGCTGAAGACTCCCATCGAGGACTGCCCAGGATCGCCAGAACAAGGCGGAGCACAAAGGTACCCCAACAGAACTATTACCTAGGGGCCCTGCTGGGGACTGAGCAACAGATGTGTGAAGACACTGCTCACTTCTGGCCCACACTCCCTCCCACCCAGTACCCCAGTGTGCTGGGAGGTGGCAAAGGCCAGCCCACACCACCATCCAGGATGTGCCCTCCTGGACACACCTCTATGGGTAGCCAGGCTGTGTCAGCTGCCTCAGGCTCTGGGAGGGGGGCCTAGGGACCTGCTAAGTTACGAGGGTGAGGCCCTCACAAACAGATTAATGCCTTTATAACGGGCTTGATGGGGACACATATTCTCTGTAGCCCTGTTTGCCCTTCTGCCTTCTTCCCTGTGAGGGGGTAGCATTTAAGGTGCCTTGTTGGAATCACAGTTGCCAAACCTGCCAGCACCTTTAAATTGGTTCCCAGGCCCCCTGACTGTTAGCCACACGTTCCTTTATACATTACTCAGCCTCAGGTATCGAGTTGTAGCAGCACAGACTAAGACAGTCTCTGAGGTAGAAAGGGAAGAGAATTGTAGTCAGACTTGGTGTCGTAGATCTTAGCCCGGGGAGGAACTGCATGGTTTCTCTATAAACAAAGAACAGGTAATTGCTGCATAGATTCTGTTTCACTATTGCTGATTCCCATCCTAAATGACGTGAGCACATCTGCTAGGATGACTAAAAATAAAGTAATTTGTTTATGAGTCTTTGAATGGACAGATAGTCCCTTAATTCTTAAATAAACACCTATAAGTCGATGGCTGGATCTTGTGGTAGGTATAAGTTCAACATTTTAAGACACTGCCATTTAGTTTTCCAAAGTGAGTGTACCATTTACATGCCCACCAGCAATGAATTAGAGCAATTCCTCCCAACTTTATCAACATGTGGTATTCTAATGGGTGTGTGTAGGCTTCTCACTGTGATTTTAATTTACATTTTCCTAATTACTAATGATGTTGAACTTTTTCATGTGCTTATTTTTCATTTGCATATCTTCTTTGGCAAGCTCTCTTCAAATATTTTTGTCCATTTTTAAAAGCCTGACTGAGCCAGGTGCAGTGGTGTACACCTGTAATCCTGGCATCTGGGGAGGCTGAGGCAGGAGGATCTCAAATTCAAAGCCAGCCTCAGCAAGAGTGAGGTGCTAGGAACTCCATGAGACCCTGTCTCTAAATAAAATACAGAATAGGGCTGAGCATGTGGCTCAGTGGTCAAGGGCCCCTGAATTCAATACCCAGTACACCCCCACCCCTGCACAAAAAAACCTTGGACTGTTTTTTATTGTCGAACTGAGTTCTTTACATGTTCTGGAAACAAGTTCTCTATCAGATATGTTTTGCAAATATTTTCTCCCAAACTGTGACTTTCTTTTTATTTTCTTAACAGTTTCTTTTGAAGAAGTCTTAAATTTTGATGAAGTATAATGTATTAATTTTTTCCCTTTTATGAATAATTCCTGATGACATGTCAGAAATCTTTGTTTAGTCCCAGGTCACAAAGGTTGTCCTAGTTTTTTCTTTAGAATTTTTATAGTTTTAGATTTTGCATTTAGATCTATTGATTTTTTCATATGCAGTGTAAGGATCAGCTGAGAGATGCCCTGTTGCTCCAACGCTATTTCTTGGAAAGGTGAGCTTTCCTCTGCTGCATCACCTTGTGCACCTTGTCAAAAATCAGTTGCCCACGTATGCATGGATTTATTTCTGGACTATTTATTCTGTTCCCTTAATGTATTTGTCTATATTTATGCCAATACAATACTGTTTATATTACTGCGGTTTCATAATAATTCTCTCTAAGTCAGGTAGTATTAATCCTTGACGTCTTTTCAGAATGATTATTCTAGATCCTTTGAATTTTCGTAGGATTTCATCTATAAAAAGTCCTGCTGGAATTTTGACTGGGTTTTCATTGAATTTATAAATCAATGTGAGGATAATTGACTTACAAACGATATTGAGTCTTCTAACATGTGAACAAGTGTATTTCTCAGTTTACTTAGAAGTGTTCATTTTAGCTATAGATACATATATATATACATATATATATATATATATGTATGTATATACACACACTTGGATGTGTGTGTGCATACATATTGGGGATTCCAAGTGCTCTACCACTGAGCACATCCCTAACCCAATATTTTATTTTGTTTTTTGATATGCACATAGTTCACATCTTGTGTCGAATTTATCACCATTTCTTTTCTTCTTTCCCTCTTTCTCTTCTTCTTCTTCTCCTCCTCCTTTTTTTTTTAACCAGAGATTGAGATAGGGTCTTGTTAAGTTGCTGAGGCTAGCCTCAAACCTGAAATCCTATAGCCTCAGCCTCCCAAGTTGCTGGAATAAAAAGTGTGAGACCCCACAACCCCACATCTGGCATATTTCATACTTATATACTGTAAAAAGGTATTTTTAATGTTGCTGTACAATTTTTAAAGTATATAGAAGTGTAACTTATTTTTGTATTGATCTTGTTTACTACTCGCTTGATAAACTCATTTATTGGTTCTAATAGCATTTTGTGTAGATTCCGCCAGAGTTTCTGCACTGAAAATTGTGTGATTTGTGAATAACAGTGGTTTTTCCTCCTTCCATTTGTTGCATTTTCCTGAATGGCCTGGATAGAACCCCCATTAGAGTGTTACATGCAAGTGGTGAGACATCCTGATCTTAAGGGTGAGGCATTCAGTCTTCTACCATCACGTAAGATGTTGCCTGTAAGTTCTTTATAGATGCCCTTTATCATGTTGAGGACATTCCTTTCTATTCTGAGATTGGCAAAAGGGCTTGCTCTGTTTTGATTCTTTTTCTGTATCCAGAATGGATATTGTATCTTCTCAAAAATCTTTTGAATGCATTAGGATAATGATATTGGGTTTTGTTTTTTAGTTTGTTAATATTGAGGATTATATTAGTTTTCGCTGAAGCAACTACTTTCCTGAAATAAATTCCACTTTGTCCTTTTACTACATCACTGGATTCCACTAGCTAGAATTTGGCAGGTTCCGTTTGTTTGGTAGTCCTGGAGATTGGCACAGGGGTGCTTTACCGCCAAGCTACACCCCAAGCTCTTTATTTTTTTATTTTGATACAGGATCTTACTCAGTTGCTCAAGGCCTCTCTAAGTGGCTGAGGCTGGCCTTCAACTTGCGATCCTCCTAAGTTGCTGGGATTACAGGCTTGTGCCATGGCACCCAGCTAAAATTTGATTTTGAAAATGTTAGCACACACTCATTGGCAAAGGACTTGTATCCAGAACTGACACGCAACTCCTATGATGAAGCAAGAGACAAACAACCAACAAAACAAGGACAAGAGGCTTGAAGTCAAAAGACCACCCAACAAGGTGGATGCTCCCATGCAATCATCCGTGGGCACTGACAGCACCACCCAACAAACAAGGCACACCCACGAGACCCTCTGGTCCAACACAGAGGGCACACCCACGGGATCCTCTGGTCCAACATAGAGGGCACACCCACGGGATCCTCTGGTCCAACATAGAGGGCACACCCACGGGATCCTCTGGTCCAACAAAGAGGGCACACCCACGGGATCCTCTGGTCCAACATAGAGGGCACACCCACGGGATCCTCTGGTCCAACATAGAGGACACACCCACGGGATCCTCTGGTCCAACAAAGAGGGCACACCCACGGGATCCTCTGGTCCAACAAAGAGGGCACACCCACGGGATCCTCTGGTCCAACAAAGAGGGCACACCCACGGGATCCTCTGGTCCAACAAAGAGGGCACACCCACGGGATCCTCTGGTCCAACAAAGAGGGCACACCCACGGGATCCTCTGGTCCAACATAGAGGGCACACCCACGGGATCCTCTGGTCCAACAAAGAGGGCACACCCACGGGATCCTCTGGTCCAACAAAGAGGGCACACCCACGGGATCCTCTGGTCCAACAAAGAGGGCACACCCACGGGATCCTCTGGTCCAACAAAGAGGGCACACCCACGGGATCCTCTGGTCCAACAAAGAGGGCACACCCACGGGATCCTCTGGTCCAACAAAGAGGGCACACCCACGGGATCCTCTGGTCCAACATAGAGGACACACCCACGGGATCCTCTGGTCCAACACAGAGGGCACACCCACGGGACCCTCCGGTCCAACATACAGGGCACGCCCACGGGACCCTGGGGTCCAACATACAGGGCACACCCACGGCCATGCATGAGTGCTGACAGTGTCATCTTCCCAGTTCTGTGCTGCAGCCAGAGCCTTTCAGACCTCTACCAACCTCTCACCGCCAGTGGCCTCTTCTGCCTGCACTTCTGGCACCTCTAAGACAGGGACAAGGGTGCTTGCCTTAACAGGCACTGTATTAAGCCAGGCTATGCACACCGAGTGCTTGAGGTGCTATCTGCCTCAACTCTGCTCACATTCACCCTTGTTTATCTGCACTTTTGACTGCTGATGACACTTGTGCACATGCTTGCTGCCCACTGTTCTCTGTGGATTGCTTTTTCGCACATCAGGATTTGTGGGCAACCCTGCCCTGGTCCTCCCTCAATGGGATAGAGACAGCTGTACTTCAGGCACTGGCAGAATTCTGTAAAGGCTGATGACATGTGTTCCAGCTTTTTTGGACCACACAGTCTTTTGCAACTTTATACTTCTAACAGAGTTAAAGCTGCCATAAACAACATGGAAAAGAGCAGGTGTGGCTTATCCAATAAAACTTTACGCAAATGCTGGCCAGATGAGGCCTGGGGCCACAGCCTGCCAACCAGACATTCATGTCTGCTACCACTAACCCTGCTATCTCCATGTTACACACACTTGCTTCCCTGCAGGCACCACTATAATCCTAGCTACTCGGAAGGCTGGGGCAGGAGAATCGCACATTTAGGAACTTTGATTTCTCTAAGGGTTTTGCACTTAAGTATGCTGGTCTCACTCTTACTAAGATTAATTCCTAGGCATTCCATATTTTTGATATTTTTGATAAATAATGTTATATGATTTCATTTTCTTTCTTTTTGCCCATCCCCCCCACTTTTGTGGTCTTGGAGATTTAACCCAGGTGCTTTAACAGGGAGCACAGGGTCTAACTAAGTTAACCCAGACTGGCCAGTGCAAGCATGTGGCCCAGGTCTCTGGCCAGAGGGCAGGGGGAGAATTCTGAGAGGTGCAGTCCCCCAGCCGGGCCACAGCCACCCAGGCATCTGCAGGGCTGATGCACCCCACCACTAACCACCATAATTGTAAGACATAAGCTTTTCCAGAGACCCCTCACCATAATTAGGCTTCTTGTCAGCAAGATTTTCCAAAGGTGTCAAAAGGATTTCACAGGAGTTCTGCAGAGAGCTCAATGTGATTTGAAGCTTCCTCTTTCTCGTAAATGCTACCTTTGCAGACAACAGGTGTGAGAGTCTCGGTCTCAAGCTTGTTGCTGTGCAAAAAGTTACTACGTCTGCTTTCCTTGGTAAAAATTTGTGAAACCTCTGTCTCACCTAAATTATGGGATTAAAAGTACCTGCTATGCCAATCTCAAAAAACCAAAGGACGAATGATCTCGCTGACACTTATGGGGGATGGGAGGGGGGCAAGAATGGAGGAAGGAGGGTCTGTATAGAGGGAAAAGAGGGGTGAGAGGGGTGGGGGAAAGGAAAAAATAACAGAATGAATCAAACACCATTACCCTATGTAGATGTATGATTACGCAAATGGTATGCTGTTACTCCATGTACACACAGAAACAACATGTATCCCATTTGTTTACAATAAAAATAAATTTTAAAAAAAGTACCTGCTATGTAACCACCCACCGTCATATAGCCAACCACCCCGCCAAGTATAAATCTAAAGGAATTTCTAGAGTGGGGTCCAGAGAGTCTAAGCGGTTAGTCCCTCTGGACCGCTGCAGCTTAAAATACACCAGCTTCCTGAAAATTCGCCGGGGCCCAGCGTCCCCTGCCCTGCATCAGAATTGCACTTTGCAGGAACGTGGCGGTGCAGCAGCCGCCGTGGGGAGGACGTCCCAGCGCCCCCAGAACGCCGCGAGCCCCTCGGGAGAGCCTGCAAACCTGACTGTTAGCTCCCCGGTCACAGGCGAGGGGCGGGGCCTGGGGCTGTCGGTCAGTGCGCGCGCAGACGCCCGGAGCATCCCACCAGGTTCCCCAGAAGGCCTCGCACACGACCGCCGCCTTCGGGGAGTGGCAGTTGACCGCCCTCCAGCCCGGAGCCCGGGCACCGCCACCTCCCACCCGGAGCCTAACGCAGTGAACGCACGCGGCGCTCCGGAACGCAGGGCGCGCCTGGCGGCCGTGCCCGGCTCCCTTCCCGGACCCGCGGGCACCGACGCCGCTCCCGGCTGTTTGCTGCACGTCGGTCACGTGCAGACCCTCTTCCGCCTTTCTCAGCCCGTCCACGGGGACAGTGCAGACGCTCGCGGCACCTGTGGTCTCTTGATAGTGACTTGGATTCGATGACCTTGCTGGTGCCCTCTATTCTGTTATCTCTTAGAATCCTGCGGATTCAGAACCGAACCTGCTGGCGACTGCAACACCCAGTTCCGGAACTGAAGCAGATCACGCTGGATGCGCAGCCGCGGGCCCCTTCCTTACCCACCTATCCGGGGGAGCGCCAGGCGAAGGACCCAAGGCGATGTCCCCACTGCAAATTGTCGCGAGCTCCGGCACCGGGTGCAGCACCAGACATTTCCCCCGAGTCGCTGCTCTCCTAACGTCATTGACAATTCTGGCATTTCATCTCCTTTTACCTTTAATGAACGTCCACACTTATGGACCCTTGGCTGCTCACAACGACTCTGCCACACTGACCAATGGAGACCAGCCCCGCCTCACACCACGTGCCCACCCTGGCCATCCTGGACCAGGGTGCCTGCCCACCCTGCCCACAAAGCTGGGCACTGAGCACACTCTGGCCACAGCCACGCCCGCGTCACTTCCTGCACTGCTGGCTGGCCACACGTCCCCTCCTCCCTGGGACAGCCAAGACACCAGGACGTCACCACCGTCCTCGCCTGTGCACCGGGCCTGCCGCTTCACCACGCCGACCCTCACACAGAGCTCAGCCCGCCTCGTCCTCCCTGTGCGCTCATGTGCGTCATGACGTAGAGGTGCGCCCTCCCCACAATGGACCTGACCTCCGACACCAGAACAGCTGCACCTGGGTCCTCGCCAGCTCCCGCCTCCCTGCCCCATGCAGCCCCACCCCGCTGTCCTGCCCGCGCCCAGGGCTCAGGCCACCTGTGCTCCTGTGTCTGGGCCCTTCAGCAGCAGTGTGCAGAGCCCGTCCAGCCGTGCTGGGCACCACCGCTTCCTCCTCAGGGCCAGGACCTTCCTGGGACGGGCAGCCACGTGCAGCCTGCCCCTCCCGGGACATGGACGTGGACCTGGCTCCCACCGCTGGGCTCTGAGGCTTCCCTGACCCTCCCTCTCCCTGTGGGGGAAAGGTGCTCAGTCTCCCCCGCCCTGTGCAGCAGTGGGACCACCAGGCCCTGGGAGCTCCGTGTCCACCTTTCCAGGAAGTGCCAGACGGGTCCTCCCTGCGTCCACCAGCCTGCAGGGGTCTGACGCCTGCCCCTCCCACAGTGCTCCTCCTGCTGCTGCGGCCGCCCACTTCAGCCTGTTTCTGCCTCTTGTCACTGTGAAACCTCGAGCACTGAGCACACACAGGACCGTCCACCACGGCCCCGGGCCCACCCTCCATGATGGCCGTCGGCACCCTGTTGAGTCCTCCCCTCTCAGGGCCCCTCTGGTGTCCAGCGCTCACAGAAGTGCTGAGCCCGGTACGCCCGGCCCCGGTGTCCTCTGCCCTGGGCGTCCAGGTGCTGGTCTGCGGGAAGCCCTCCTGCGGGGCCCCGGGGCCCTGCCTGTCCCGCTGCGTCCCCATCCGGGCCTCAGCCAGGCCGGGGTGCTCTGCTCAGGCCTCAGCAGGATGATGTAGCACTTGGGGAGGAAGATGCCCCCCAGGAGTCCCGCCGTGGAGGCCAGGATGGAGAAGACCTCCACGGCCACGGTGGACTTGCCCCGGGCACTGTGGTACAGGGGCAGGAAGGCCAGCCAGACGCTGCAGAAGAGCAGCATGCCGAAGGTCAGGAGCCTGGTCTCGTTGAAGGCAGCAGGCAGGCCCCTGGCCAGGAAGGCCACAGAGAAGGTGGCCCCCGCCAGGAGGCCCAGGTAGCCCAGCACGCAGGAGAAGGCCAGGCCGGAGCCCTCCTGGCAGCGCAGGACCACCAGCCTGGGCTCCGAGCGCACGTCCCTGTCTGGGAACGGCGGGGAGGTGCCCAGCCACAGCCCGCACAGAGCCACCTGCGTCAGGGAGGCCACGAGGACCAGCGAGGAGGAGGCACAGGGGCCCAGGCACGCCCGCGCCCTGGACCCGGGCCTGGTGACCCTGAAGGCCAGGGCCACGGTCAGCGTCTTGGCCAGGACGCAGGAGACGGCCACGGTGAACAGCACGGCGAAGGTGGTCTGGCACAGGAGGCAGGCGACGGCGGTGGGGCGGCCCAGGAAGAGCAGGGGACACAGGGCGCACAGCGCCAGGGAGGCCAGCAGCGTGTGGCTCAGGGCCCTGTTGTTGGCCCTGACCACGGGCGAGTCCCGGTGCCGCAGGAACAGCCCGAGGACCAGCAGCGCCAGGCTGGCCAGGCCGACCGCCGCAGCGGCCAGCGCCAGTCCCAGGGGCTCCTCAAAGGCCAGGAAGGCCTCTGTCCTGGGCAGGCAGCGGTCTCTGGCCAGGCTCGGGTACTGCTCCTCGGGGCAGGGAAGGCAGCGCGGCACGTCTGTGGGACACAGGCCGGGGCCGGGGCCACCGCGGTCACACCACCGCCTTCCACGGACGGCGCTCGGTCACCCGAATGGGCAGCCATTCATACGGGGCAGGGGCCACAGGTACCACCTGGACAGTCTCCCCAGCCGGGCAGGAACTGACCTCGGGAAGGGCCCAGGGCTCACCCTGTCCCCAGGATCCACGTGAGCAGGTCCTAACCCAGCACCTCAGGACAGGCCTGTGCTGAGACGGGGACAGTGCAGACCAGGACGGCCAGGGGGAGGGCTTGCGCCTGCTGCCTGCTGTCCTCTGGGAAGGGGAGGACTACCTGCTGTCCCCTGGGAAGAGGGAGGACTGCCTGCTGTCCCCTGGGAAGGGGGAGGACTGCCTGCTGTCCCCTGGGAAGGGGGAGGACTGCCTGCTGTCCCCTGGGAAGGGGGAGGACTGCCTGCTGTCCCCTGGGAAGGGGGAGGACTGCCTGCTGTCCCCTGGGAAGGGGGAGGACTGCCTGCTGTCCCCTGGGAAGGGGGAGGACTGCCTGCTGTCCCCTGGGAAGGGGGAGGACTGCCTGCTGTCCCCTGGGAAGGGGGAGGACTGCCTGCTGTCCCCTGGGAAGGGGGAGGACTGCCTGCTGTCCCCTGGGAAGGGGAGGACTGCCTGCTGTCCCCTGGGAAGGGGGAGGACTGCCTGCTGCCCCTGGGAAGGGGGAGGACTGCCTGCTGTCCCCTGGGAAGGGGGAGGACTGCCTGCTGTCCCCTGGGAAGGGGGAGGACTGCCTGCTGCCCCTGGGAAGGGGGAGGACTGCCTGCTGTCCCCTGGGAAGGGGGAGGACTGCCTGCTGTCCCCTGGGAAGGGGGAGGACTGCCTGCTGTCCCCTGGGAAGGGGAGGACTGCCTGCTGTCCCCTGGGAAGGGGGAGGACTGCCTGCTGCCCCTGGGAAGGGGGAGGACTGCCTGCTGTCCCCTGGGAAGGGGGAGGACTGCCTGCTGTCCCCTGGGAAGGGGGAGGACTGCCTGCTGTCCCCTGGGAAGGGGGAGGACTGCCTGCTGTCCCCTGGGAAGGGGAGGACTGCCTGCTGTCCCCTGGGAAGGGGGAGGACTGCCTGCTGTCCCCTGGGAAGGGGGAGGACTGCCTGCTGCCCCTGGGAAGGGGGAGGACTGCCTGCTGTCCCCTGGGAAGGGGGAGGACTGCCTGCTGTCCCCTGGGAAGGGGGAGGACTGCCTGCTGTCCCCTGGGAAGGGGGAGGACTGTCTGTTGTCCCCTGGGAAGAGGGAGGACTGCCTGCTGTCCCCTGGGAAGGGGGAGGACTGCCTGTTGTCCCCTGGGAAGGGGGAGGACTGCCTGCTGTCCCCTGGGAAGGGGGAGGACTGCCTGCTGTCCCCTGGGAAGGGGGAGGACTGCCGGCTGTGCCCTGGGAAGGGGGAGGACTGCCTGTTGTCCCCTGGGAAGGGGGAGGACTGCCTGCTGCACCTGGGAAAGGGGAGGACTGCCTGCTGTCCTCTGACAAGGGAATGGCACATAGACACCCAGGGAGGACAGAGAGGACAGGAGTCAGTGCCCACAGTGTCCAGCAGGCGGGCAGGTCCTGGCCAACTGTGGGCACAGACAAGGGTGTGGTCCCGCAGCTCCCTGGACTGGCAACCTGAGAGGCCGGCAGGGCCTTGAGGGCCCCTGGGTCCAGGGTCCTCCCTCCCTCACCTGTGTGCTCTGCAAAGTGTCCCTCGGGGCAGGGGCTGCAGTCGAAACAGCAGTGGGGGGCTCCCTGTCGGGGGGTCTGGCTGAACCCTGGAACGCAACTCCTGCTGCACACGGAGCTGGGCACCTGGGGACGAAGAGCAGGGAGTCACCAGCGACCCGCCAGGGCACGGGTGGCCAGCGGGGCCTCCTGCCTGCGGAAGCAACCACAGTGCATCCCGCCCACGACACAGGTGTCTCTCTGCCCACCAGAGCCAGATGGGACAGGCCCAGCCCTGCAGTGAGTGAGCGGACCTGCCAAGGGCTCCACCTGGACACCTGGACAAAGGAGCAGAGCTGACCAGACAGTGTGTAGTGGGCCTTCCCAGGTTCCAGGACCTGCCCTAGACACTGTGGATCTGAGCACACACACCACACACTCACACTCAGAAGTGCACACTCACACACTGACCCCAGGCACACTCACACACAGACCCCATACACACTCACACAGACATATGCACACTCACACACAGACACATGCACACTCTCACACACACATGCACACTCACACATGCACACTCACACACACATGCACACTCACACACAGAACCATGCACTCGCACACACATGCACACTCACACGCACATGCACACTCACACGCACATGCACACTCACAAACACATGCTCACTCACACGCACACATGCACACTCACACATAGACACATGCACTCTCACACACATGCACACTCACACACATTCACACACACATACACATGCACACTCACACACACGTGCACACTCACACACAACACACTCGCACGCGCATGCACACTCACACACATGCACACTCACACACTCATGCACACTCACATGCACACTCGACAAGCATGCACACTCACACACACATGCACACTCACACACACATGCACACTGACAAACATGCACACTCACACATGCACACTCACACAGAACCATGCACACTCACTCACACATGCACACTCACACACATGCACACTCAAACACAGAGACATGCAAGGCCATCCCACACCTACAGTTGAGGATGACTCTCTCCTCTGGGTGGGAACGAGCCTGCCAGGCGTGGCCAGCCGTCCACCACTGAGCTGCCACCCAGTCCTCATGAGACAGGGCCTCACCACGTGCCCAGGCTGGCGTGGGCTGAGGGATCCTGCTGCCTCAGCCCTTGAGCAGCTGGGATCATGGGGTGGACCCCAGACCTGGCTGACCCTTCCAGTCACACTCAGCAGAGGCCTGTCCCCTAAGGACAGGGCCACAGGGCTCACCCGCCTGGCTGAAGCTCCCTGGTGCCACCTAGCGCCAAGGACATGTCACGCGTGGGCAGGGGACAAGGACCCTGGCCTCCTAGGTTCCCTCCAGCTCCAGTGTTCCAGGACTCCATTCCAAGTACCTGGGAGGCTCACCTGGAGGTTCTCCTGCAGGTGGACGGTCATGCTGCTCCCCGAGGAGCCTCGAGGGTCGATCTGGCCTATGTGGACCAAGTGGAATGAGCCCTCGGGGGTCTTCTGCCCTCGCACAATGTCAAATTTGGACACCAAATCCCCGTTGGTATCAAACATGACCTCTGTGCCATCCGGGGTCTTCAAGCGCACCTTCCTGAGGGGCTGGAGCAGCTGGGGAAGGAAGGGCCATGCTGTAGACTGGCCGAGGATGGTCCCTGGGCCTGGCACAAGCCAAGGCCACTGCCCTAGCGCTCAGCGGGCACAGCTCCACGCAGGGCCGACCCGTCGCTGGTCACATGGGCACTAAGCCTGCAGAGTGAGCAGGGCCCACGCACGTCTTAGAGCTTAACTCCTGTTGAAGCAGAGGGAGGTTTCCTACGGATGGTGAGTGTGAGAGTCCAGAGCACACTTGACGACAAGCCAGCCGCACACCTCACTTGACCCTGTTGCCCTGGATGGAGGAACCCACCCACATGCTCACACCCAGCTCCAGGGCCGCCTGGGCTGGGACAGCCTCGGCCTTCCCATCACACGCCTGGGCAGGCCACCCTGGCGGGGCTTCCAACGCGAGGCTCTGCCCAGTAGAGGGCACGTCCATGGCCTTCTCGCAGGCAGGCTAGGTCCAGCTGCCTGGCCATTCCTGCCTCTCCCCACACTTGGCCTTGCACTCCCACTGTGCCTGCCCCGCCTGCCCCACACCTGCCTGGCAGCCGCTTGCCACCCTCCACCTGAGAGCTCACAGGTCTCCCCAGAGAGGACCTCGCTGGTCCACACCTCCACCACCCCCAGCTCTGCTTTGTCCCCCAACAGCACACGGAGGCCCTGGACCCACATGGGCTTCATCTCGCTCTCTGCCCACACCCGACACTCACCACTCAGCACCCGGTGCTCAGCCGAACCGGTCCTGGGCTCTAGAGGGTGTCTGCACACAGCAGAGGCCCAGGCGGCCTGAGAGGACCTGCCCAGGGCACCCCGTCCTCAGCCACAGCACCTTGGACTTCCCTCCATCCAGCAGCCGGCGCAGAGACATCCCCGCTCACCTCAGGTGGGACCTCTGGCCTGCACCCCAGTGACCAGGTCAACGCCCTCCTGCTGCCTCCTGTCCCAGTGTCCACCAGAAGGAGCTGCTACCCAGGCCTCAGCATCACGCCTTGGTGAGGAAGTCAAATCTCTAGACACCTCCAGACACTGGGACTGGCCAGCAAGGCTGAGGTGACCACTTCTTGGTTCTGCATGGAGGCCAGGAGACTCCTGCCTGACGCCTTCCTCTCTCGGTGGCTGTGCATCCCTGCTCCCAAGGATGACGCTGGGACAGAGACGCGACCGGGAATGGGTTGCCTTGATGGCCCCTGGTGAGCAGCTCTCCTAGGACGCCATCCTCTGCACACAGGCCAGGGGCTGCGGCCCAACCGGCTCACCACCGCCTGCAGGGCTGATCCATGCACTTGGGCACCATCCTCTCGGTGGAGGTCCCAACAGCCCTGGCCATTGACCTGCTCTCTCCTCTCTTGTGCTGAGTCTCTGGAAATTCACAGGTGGTGCTGGGGCAGCCAGGTAAATTCAGCAGACTCAGCCTTGGACTCCACAGGGAAGGGGGCTCTGGAAGGTTTCCCTGGGGGTTTACTGGGAGGTTTACCTGGAACTTGAATTCCGCTAGGATCCCGGCTGTGCTAAGGGAGCGACACCGCGGCCCCATGACTCACCTGTGCTCGGGTGGTGGGGGGCTCTGGGTCCCCTGCAGTGCTCCTGCCAGGGCGCAGACAGCAGGCCTGCGGCTGAGGAGCGAGTCTCCCTCCAGCCCTGCAGTGAGCACACCAGCACCCTCCACCCTCTGCTCACCTGCCAGGGCAGGACATGCCCAGGGTCTGCACGGGCCCCAGCCCAGTGCTCACAGCCCAGCAGGTCCTGGAGGGCGTGGGCGATGCTGTACACGGGGGTGTATGCGATGTCCATTTTCCGAGCCTCCCAGAAAGGGTCCTCGGTGCTTTGCAGACGTTCATTCCCTGAGCAGAGCTGGACACCACTTGCCACTGAGCCATTCTTGGGGGGCCACGTGCACCCAAAGTTGACCTCCCAGAACCTCTCTATGAACATGTCCTCTGGGGTCCGACTCGGGTGCAGGTGAGCCAAGAACTCAGGGAAGCCAGGCACATGGCTACTGTGACTCATAAGGCCAAAGGCTCC
Organism: Sciurus carolinensis; assembly: GCF_902686445.1. Classification (NCBI taxonomy): domain Eukaryota; kingdom Metazoa; phylum Chordata; class Mammalia; order Rodentia; family Sciuridae; genus Sciurus; species Sciurus carolinensis. Next base: position 66,967,726 of record NC_062228.1, on the reverse strand, counting down.
CTGCAGGACCTCAGAGGCGCCTGGCATGCTCAGGGCTATGGCCATGTGCAGACTCTCTGAGCTGACCCAGACCTGGCCCAAGACCCGCAGGCCCAGTAAGCCCTGCAGAATGAGCAGGAAGCTCGAGTTGTTGAGGAAGACCAGAACCACCGTGGCAGTGCAGACCTGCATCCTCTGGACAATGGCGTCTGTGTCCTCCAGGGACTGCTGGGCAGGCACGTAGAGATGGGCCTCAATGCAGATGCCAGCCTGGCTCAGCTCCCGGGCAGCCAGTGAGCTGGCCTGCTGCCCATAGTCATCATCCTGGGCCAGAATGTCCACCCAGGTCCATCCCAACCGGACCACCAGCTGGGTCACCGCATAACACGATGTGAGGTCACTGGCCAGCGTCCGAAGGAAGGACGGGAACTGGGCCTTGTCACTGAGGATGGGCAGCGTGGATGAGTGACTGATCTGCAGGGAAGGGCCGGGCAGTGGCAGAGAGAAGGTCAGCACCAGGACTCAGGCCAGGCCCCCAGGATTGAAGAGTGGAAGGAGGACAGCCAGAGAGAGGGAGTGGCCAGTGTGCCCCTTAGCCCTGCAGGGTTCCCCAAGACTGTCCGTGGAAGTCCTGCACCTCAGCAGCAATCCCTGCACACTCGGGGCAGCAGGTCCCCCAAGCTGGAGCAGAGCTGGGGGGTGAGCGTCTCCCAGAAATATGAGTGGCGTCTGCCCTACAGCCCAGGGCGCGTCCACCCCATGCCAAGAGGGGTCTTGTGAGGGTGTGGGGCTGGTGGGAGGAGGCCCCCGTCATGATGGGCAGGACAGGAATGGACCAGCTCAGAGTGCCAGGGACCAGACCTGGAGCCTCAGCCTGGAGAGGAAGCCCACCAGGGACCAGCCTCCAAGAGCAGCCGAGGTGGGGCAGCTCCAGGACCAGAGCCCAGGACACCATGCTGGGACTCCAGGGGACCAGTCCCTCAGTGAGGGGACGCCCGCCCAGCAGGCCCAGAGACTCAGCCCAGTGCAGGACAGAGCAATTCCCACCAGCTGGGGCCTTCTACTCCAGGTCGTGGACACCTGCCCAGCAGGGAGGACAAACAGCAGGCTCTGGGAAGCACCGAGGCCCCCAGAGACCACACACAGGCAGCCTTCCGCCAGCAAGCCACGCTCACACCCAGGAGGACGGGAGGCACACAGGCCCACACCTGGACGTGGACGGCAAGGGGCACCCGCAGCCAGAGAGCACGGTTCACACGCCCAGGACGGGACAGGCGGCCAGCAGTGGGGACCCTGCACAGGACGCAGCACCCGCTGGCAAGGAGAGGAGGGAGGGGCTGATCTGCACCACAGGGAGCCTGCAGGACCCTGGGGAGTGAGGACCTGGGGAGCAGAGGTCACACTGGGAAACCCTGGCCAAGCGGACCCGCCAGGACAGGGCAGGACAGGGCCTGCCTCGGGTGGGGGGCTGGAGCGGCAGCTGCTGGTCTGGGCTGTGCAGGGAGAGCCCTGCTCTCCCACCCTCAGCTGACCACCACACACCCTGAGCTGAGAGCCACTGAGTCGCCCACCTCAAGGTGTGAACTGTGGCCAGGATCATCTTCATCACGGTCAGGACTGAGGATGAGGAGGCTGGGGGCCACCAGAGTGTGATTCGGGAAGGGTTGGCAGGTGACACTGTGGCACGAGTCAGGGGCTGCCTGGCCTCAAGTCCAGCTCCTGGACCTGGGTGGGGACTGCCTGGCCTCAAGTCCAGCTCCTGGACCTGGGTGGGGACTGCCTGGCCTCAAGTCCAGCTCCTGGACCTGGGTGGGGACTGCCTGGCCTCAAGTCCAGCTCCTGGACCTGGGTGGGGACTGCCTGGCCTCAAGTCCAGCTCCTGGACCTGGGTGGGGACTGCCTGGCCTCAAGTCCAGCTCCTGGACCTGAGGTGGGGACTGCCTGGCCTCAAGTCCAGCTCCTGGACCTGGGGTGGGGATTGCCTGGCCTCAATTCCAGGTTCTGGATCTGGGTGTGGATTGCCTGGCCTCAAGTCCAGCTCCTGGATCTGGGTGGGGACTGCCTGGCCTCAAGTCCAGCTCCTGGACCTGGGTGGGGACTGCCTGGCCTCAAGTCCAGCTCCTGGACCTGGGTGGGGTCTGCCTGGCCTCAAGTTCAGCTCCTGGACCTGGGTGGTGATTGCCTGGCCTCAAGTCCAGCTCCTGGAACTGGTTGGGGACTGCCTGGCCTCAAGTCCAGCTCCTGGACCTGAGGTGGGGACTGCCTGGCCTCAAGTCCAGCTCCCGGATCTGGGTCAGGACTGCCTGGCCTGAAGTCCAGCTCCTGGACCTGGGTGGGGACTGCCTGGTCTCAAGTCCAGCTCCTGGACCTGGGGTGGGGTGAGTTGGTCCTGGCCCTATTCCTCCTCTGATCCCCAGCTACCTCACTGACCATTTGGATTGCACTCGTATCAAGAGAAGCTTACCTGGAGGACAGTACTGGACAGAGAGCAGGGAGGTAAAAGGAACCAGCCACAGAGCAGAGTGGTCAGTACCCTTCCAGACACCCTTGCCCTTGCTGCCCTGCTGAGGGTCAGCTCTCGTGAAGGCTCTGGGGAGACTCACCTGGGGAAACTTGTAGAGCCCCAGAAGCCTGGCCATGGCCATGGACAGGGCTGACCGCGTGTCCCCAACCACGGCCACCCTGGGCAGGCGGGGTCCGCAGGCGTAGTTGGGGATGGGCTCCTCCTGCCCCGTGAGAAAGCTCATCATCTCAAACACGGCTCCGTGCACTGAGCACCCAGAGTTGCGGATGGAGAAGCCCAGGGTCAGGTTGGGCAGCAGGTGGACACTCCTGTTGATCTCCTCCACGGCAAACACAAAGCTCTGGGCCACCAGGTAGCTCCACAGGGACAGGCTGAGTGGAAAAGCCCTTGTTCACGCTGCCCAGTGGGCAGACAGCGGGACCGTGTGCCCCTGCCGCTCAAAGGCTGGACAAAGGGCAAGGACAGGCACATGCCCAGGGACCTGACGACCCACAGGCGGCCCCCAGAACCCCTGCAGGGGAGGAAGGGAGGACAAAGCCCACAGCCCTCAGCTGGACACAGAGGAGGCTGACTGAAGAGTCTCAGAACCTCCAGGAAAGCCACCTCAAATGTCCACCTCACCAAGGGCAGGATCTGGACTCTGAGCTCGTCCCTCCCTGGTGGACCCCTGTGCCAGCGCAGCACAGAGTGCCCACACCACCGTTCACGCTGCTCACTTTAACCTGAGGGCCATGTGAGACACGGAGCCTCCTGGGCCTCCTTTCCAGTCAGGTGGGGAAGGAGGCAGGTCCTGGGGAGGACAGTCGGCATTTTCTTCTGCCCCTTCTGGGCCTGGGCAGGGCACCAGGGGCTCTGCCGCTGACCACACCAGCCCTTGTGTGTTCTGTGTGGAGGCAGGGTCTGGCCCAGTCGCCGGGGTGGCCTTGAAGGGCATCCTCCAGGCTCACGAGCACCTGGCTGGGGTCACAGCACAGTGCCCTCGAGACACGAGGCAGACTTTTAGTAAAGCTGAGCCCACCATTTAAATACGGCCAGGAGGACCGCGCTGGACCCCGAGAGCAGAGGCAGGCGCGATCTGAGTCCGGGGAGGACACAGGACACAGGCAGACAGGACCCACAGGGCCACATGCACAGCAGTGTCACCAGAGGGGTTAATGTCACCTCTGCTGGGGGCACACCCTGTTCTCACACAGCAGGTGCATGAGACCCGTGCCTGGCCAGTGGGGCCATCAGGAGGACAGTGACACAGCACCCAGGCCTCAGAACCTGGTCAAACCTGGACAGGGAGAGGTTGAGGAGGCTGGGGACCACCCACCAGCCTGGACACACAAGGACTGACCCTGAGGAAGACTAGGACCACCCACCAGCCTGGACACACAAGGACTGACCCTGAGGTAACTGGGGAGCACCCACCAGCCTGGACACACAAGGACTGACCCTAAGGAAGACTGGGGACCACCCACCAGCCTGGACACACAAGGACTGACCCTGAGGAAGCCAGGTGACCACCCACCAGCCTGGATACACAAGGACTGACCCTGAGGAAACTGTGGACAACCCAGCAGCCTGGACACACAAGGACTGACCCTGAGGAAACTGGGGACCACCCACCAGCCTGAACACACAAGGACTGACCCTGAGGAAGACTGGGGACCACCCACCAGCCTGGACACACAAGGACTGACCCTGAGGAAGACTAGGGACCACCCACCAGCCTGGACACACAAGGACTGATCCTGAAGAAACTGGGGACCACCCACCAGCCTGGACACACAGGATGACCCTGAGGAAGACTGGGGACCACCCACCAGCCTGGACACACAAGGACTGACCCTGAGGAAGACTGGGGACCACCCACCAGCCTGGACAGACAGGACGGACCCTGAGGAAGCCAGGTGACCACCCACCAGCCTGGACACACAAGCACTGACCCTGAGGAAACTGGGGACCACTCACCAGCCTGAACACACAAGCACTGACCCTGAGGATGGTCAGAGGACCACCCACCAGCCTAGACACACAGGACGGACCCTGAGGAAGCCAGGTGACCACCCACCAGCCTGCACACGCAGGACAGACCCTGAGGAAGGCCAGGGGACCACCCACCAACCTGAACACACAGGACGGACCCTGAAGAAGCCAGGTGACCACCCATCAGCCTGAACACACAGGATGACCCTGAGGAAGGCCAGAGGACCACCCACCAGCCTGGACAGACAGGACGGACCCTGAGGAAGCCAGGTGACCACCCACCAGCCTGGACACACAGGACGGACCCTGAGGAAGCCAGGTGACCACCCACCAGCCTGGACATACTCAGGACTGACACTGAGGAAGGCCAGGGGACCAGCCACCAGCCTGGACACACACTGGACTGACCCTGAGGAAGGTCAGAGGACCACCCACCAACCTGAACACATAGGACAGACCCTGAGGAAGCCAGGTGACCACCCACCAGCCTGGACACACAGGATGACCCTGGCGATGCCCTCTACATCCCCCTTGCCCTCGGCTCTCCCGCCCAGCACCCGGGCACTTACTCTGAGGAGGCCCGTCCCACGGGAGGAGCAGTGAAATTGAACAGGGTGACCTCATCGAAACACAAGATGGAGAAGCTGCCCCCCACCACCACGTCCCCCGGTCGGTCGAAACGGGAGCTCGAGCCTGGCAGGCGCCAGCTGAATGGCCCAGAGAGGGTGACGCTGGGGCGAGGGCCCAGGACGGCAGGCAGCAGGGCCCACAGCCACATGCCCGCAGGGTCAGGACGGCCAGTGCCGTGGCAGCCCCCGTGTGGAACTGTGTCCTGCAGTGACAGCGCCTTTTACCTGGATCTACCTGGACCAGACGCCTGGGCTGAGGCTCATCTGCACCAGCAGCCTCCAGGCCCTGGGGAGACGGGACCCGAGCTGCAATGGGGGCCACCAAGCCCCACGCCTATTACAAGTTTCTCTCTCCTCCCCTGGCTCCCCGGCGCCCTGCGGCAGGGGCTGGGCTCTGGCGTCCTCTGTCCGCCTGGGAGGGCCCCCTGGGTCCTGCTTGCTTTCTGAGGGACTGCAGGCCCAGGAGCAGCTGCTCTGGGTCCCCAGGACACTGCTCTGGAGAGGGGCCCAGGAGGCCCAAAGCCCTGAACCCGGAGCGTGTGAGCCCTGGAGAGGGGCGTGTCCTCCAGCTGCAGGTGGCCAGGCCCAGCAGGCAGCAGCAGGACTCCTTGGGATCCAAGGCCCTCAGCCCCCACTGTGAGGCCAGGGCCCAGGTCCAGGCAGGAGGGAGGCTGGGCTGGTTGAGGCTGGACGGGCGCAGCCTGGGGCGCTCTGAAGAAGAAGGCTGCCCTGCGACCTTGGAGGCAGGGAGGCAGTTGGCACCCGGTGAGGCCGGGTCACACCAGCAGGGTGGGGTATGGTGGTGGACACAGGGCCCCCGTCCCTTGCTGGTCACTAGTGGGGACAGGGATGGTGCCGCCCCTCTGGGGCTGCACTGCAGATCCTCCAAATGACACGCACCTGTGGCGGCTCGGCCCGGCCCCTTCCCACTGCACACCCTGGGCAGGACATCCCAGGGCTCAGGAACTCCATAGCCACTACAGAGCACAGCGGGGACCAGATGTCCACGGGCCGGCCTGCAGTGTCCACTGGTCAGGGGGCCTCCAATGGAAGGGCATCGTCCAGGAGAGGAGCGGGGTGCTGAAGCTGCTCCACCTGCCCACACCAGGATCACCCAGGTCCAAGAAGACACGTCAGCCACCTACACTGACCACACTGCCCTGCAGCCTCTTGAACAGGCAGCTCCACAGGGACAGAGCTCGGTCAGTGCTGACCAGAGGCTGTAAGTGTTGCAGAGTGGCCCTGGGGGCCATCGGGGTCATGGAGCCGTGCTGGCAATCGGCAGGAGCCAGGCGGCACTGCTGGACACCGCTGACCCTGGGCAACAGATCACGGTCACCCTGTAATGAGTGTACTGGTCCCTACAGCAGTGGAGACAGCTGTCCCTAATCCCATAGGGGGAACTAAGACAGGGGCCGCTCGTTTAGATCAATGTAGTAGTGCCCGATGTCCTTCCTGCCTCCCCTTCACAATAGAACACCTGGGGATGAGGTGGACAGTAACACAGAAGTCGTCCCACTTGGTGACCTCGAACAGCTGAGGGGCCAGGCATGGAGTTACTCCTGACGTCCAAGCAAACCATGTTCCCTCGGGGGCCGCAGCATGCTGCTCATGTGGGCCTGAGGAAGTCCCAAGGGCTGCAGTGGACATGCAAGAATAAGCAGGAGAGAAAACATGATTCACGTGTTTCAGTCTTATCTTTGGAGGGTGGTGGGAGTCTCTGAGGGCTGTCCCTTTTCTGTTGTCTTGCCTCAGATGTGATCGATCCACATTGTGAGCAAGTCTCCTCCATTTCAGCCGGGCATTTGTCCGTTTTCTGGAAACACTTTCACAGATGTAGTCTCCTGGCTGGAATGGGTGTTGGAAACCGTGGTCTCTTGGGCTGGCTCTCTCCTAAGTTGAGCTTGTTGGAGAGACTTCACCACAGGTTGGAGCAGGGGCAGGTTCTTGGTAAGGGGGGAGGGAGGGCTCTGGAAGCATTAGCATTTCAATCTCTTGGACGACGTTGGCCTCCAACTTCCTGGACCCAAACCGGCCTTTATTTTTAACCCAATTACCTGTCTATATCGACTGTCTTTTGATTTCTTTTATTATTACCCCTCTAATTTTAGGGACATCTTACTACTGTAAGGAAAATGGGCGATGAGCGCTCTTGATTCTTCAAGATGAGGGAGACCACAAGGGATGGAGCAAGCACTTTGGACCCCCTTTTAAGAAATTGAGGCTGTCTGGGGTAAACGTCTGGTTCCATGAAAGGACAAAAAGATATGAATACTGAAATGAGAGTGATACAAAATAAATATTGTAGCATCTGGAACACGTCAGTGAGTATCATGAAGATGACAGAAATCAATAATCTCTCACCAGGAGGTGCGAGAACTGAGCTACTGTTCCCGTAACAAGGCCTAACAGAGTCTAACAAGGCTGGAGAGGATAAGGCCTTCATTTGTAAATCTTTAGCACTGTCAGACTTACCAGGAATGTAAACACAGTGTTTAGTTCAGTTACCTAATGTCATCTGATGTTTGTAAAATATCTTTTTGTTGGCATGATCTCTTTGTTTACTAGAGATCCCTTTACTTTTGTTACCTGGGCTACAGAGTCATGCTAGCAAACACTGATGGAGTCTACCTGTACAGGAGGTTAGGAGGATCTCTAGGCCTTAAACTGACTAAAAGTGTATAACTCTAGTAGTTCCTCTTGTTGGTTATCAGGCATTTCTGTCTAAGGATCTCTTTGTCTCTCCAGTTTTACTTATTTTGGGGGCTAACACAAGTGTACATCTCAAGGTACATTAAAGTAACTATTGTTTAGATTTTTAAATGTCCGTGAATGACTGTGTTTTGGTTTTAACTGTTTTGCTAGGTGCTTAAGATCAAGCTGGTCAAATTGACCTTGTTCCTGTCTGCTGTTAAGGGTCAGCTGAGTTCCCACAGGGTCACTCTTGGGGAACTTGAGAGCAGCTTCTTAGCTCCTTTAGTGCCATTCACCTGGCAGGGTCTCCTTGACGAGGTGGCTTTTGGAAGCATCAGGGATGTCTCCCTTTCCCAAGGAACCTCCTCTGCAGCAGGTGCACTGATTGGCCTTTTATCCTCTACTGCTCTCATTAATCCCCCTGATCCAGAGGTCGTGTGGCCCAGAGTTGCAGAGTTTCTTAGAGAAGTTCTCTTGTTCCCTGGGTTCAGGCTGACTCTGAGGGCAAGAGCCAAATACTGATTCTCTTGGCCCTTTTATTTTAATCTCAGTCTATAAATGTGATCTTAAACTTCCAGCATTCAGTCTCCCCAGTCGTAAAGTAAGAGTGCTGGGCTTTTACTCTAATGTCTATGACTTGACAGTCATTTACCCACATTTAATAATTGGGGTCTATATTATCTGTCCTATACATGATGGCTTATTATTTCAAATTAACTCATTTTTTTTGTTTTTGAAGCATTACCTCAGCAAAACATTAATCCAGCAACAGTTAAAGAGTTTACAAGGCAAATACAAAATGGAATTAACAGCAGTGAAAGCAAATTTCCTTGTGTAATCGCTATCTTGAATTTTGGCTAAGCTATATATTATATCCCCTGTTGGAGATCACAGTCATTTTACAACAAAAACCAATCGTTTGAATGTGACTTTGAATGAGATGAAGTCTGGCTTATTCAGGAGCCACTGTAACATGTAGTAAGGTGGGAGGCAGGGCCTTATCTCAGGTAAGGGGGGCTCTTCATAAATCTTAGGTAAAGTGGTCAAGTTCTCAAGCTGCTCTTTGTCTTCTTTATAAATACCATTTTATAAATTTTTCATATATTATTTCCTAAGTCTATGTGAATGTTAGTTAACACAATACAATATTACATCTTAAAAGCGGAGAGAGTTTTAACTTCACTTTTGAGTAGTAAAATGGCAAAATGTTTTCCTGTTTCTTGATATTAACATTTAAACAGAGCAGGCTCTCATTATCTTTTAGAAATACATTTACATTTTTGTCCTAGTGTAGAAGGCAACATAAGGTTCAGGTCCAGATACAGAATACTAAATGCTATAAATAAATCCCCAATAAAATTTTCTATTCTTATAAGTTTAAAATTACCATTACAACCTTACGTTGGAGAACACCAGCTTGATAAAATGTTCCTTTAAACCATTCCCTGGGGGGCCAAGATGGTGGACTAGAGGGCGGCTGCATTTCACGTTGCTCCAGGACGCAAGATTCAAAAGAGGAGATAGTGAGAGACTTGGGACCAACTCAAAGCCGCCGGGTGAGTCTCTCCTGTTGGGGAGGCGCCCCGGATGGGGCGGTAGCCCCGGAACGCAGGGAATTTGTGAAGTGGAGTTGCTCGGCGAGAAGCCCCTCCCCCCGCTGGAGCGGTAAACAGGGACAACTGGGATCATCGTAGAGGAGGCGGCTCAGCACAGCGCTTGGACTCGGAGCAACCACTGGGGCTCCAGGCGGTTGCCTGAGGAGGAGCTGCGTGGCGAGCTGTTTAGACCCAGAACGACTGCTTCTGAACACCGGGGGGTTGCCCGGAGGAAGAGGAGGAGTGGGGCAGGACGCTTGACCTAGGAGAGACTGCATCAGAGTCACAGGCAGTTGCCAGAGGAGGAGCTGCGTGGCGAGCTGTTTGAACTCAGAACAACTGCTCCAGAACACTGGTGGCCTGCCTGGAGGAGGAGAGCGGTGGGATGCTTGGTCTGGGAGTGACTGCATCAGAGCCACAGGTGGTTGCCAGAGGAGGAGGCGAGTGGTGAGTTGATTGCACTCAAAGCAACCGCTCCTGAACACTGGTGGCCTGCCTGGAGGAGGAGCGTGGTGAGTCACTTGGTCTCGGAGCCACCGCTCCTGAACACCCAGGGGGCTACACCGAGGAGGAGGAGGAGGAACAGGGCGGGTCACTTGGACTTGGAGTGACTGCCTAGGGCTACGGGTGGTTGGCGGGAGGAAGAGACCCAAAGTGAGTTGTTTGGACTCCTAGTGACTGTGTCGGAAACCAGGCGGCTGTCTGGAGGAGGAGGTGTGTGGCGGGTCTCTGGGTCTCGGAGCTATTGTACGCGGCTCCAGGTGGTGGCTCAGAGGAGGGGCTGCATAGCCAGGCGATTGGTGCAGAGCAGGGTCCCAGGAGCTAGGTGGCTTCTTGCTGGAAGAGCCGCACAGAGACACGCCTAGGGGCGGAGCGAAGTTTCCACGGCTGCGGGCAGATTCTCTGGGAGAGGCAGCCTAAGGAGACTCGCCTGCGAAGGGTGAGGCTCCCAGGCCCAGGAGGTAGGTCCGGGCCCCTGGGATCGTTGCAGAGGAAGACAGCCCAGCCCATGCGGTAGGTGTAGATTGAGGGGAACCTCTAGGAGGGCAACTGACCAGCAAGACGTCCCCACCGAGTGAGTCTTCCCGGCCGGGGGAGGTCTTCCCACAGGGACGGTAAAACCAGAAAAACAAACAGGCCTTGCCTCAGCCCGCAGTCTAGTTCCCCATTGGATGACCATTGGTCAACAATTGGAGGCACCTCTGCCCACTAGCAGGGAATATACGCCACCTGAGGGTCACCACGCCTAGAGAGGCAGCTTCTTTGTGGAGCTCTGCATTATCAACTTCCTCCAAGACTTCAGGCTACTGAAGGATAAGAGGGGATATACTAGCAATCTTCAGGGACATTATAAGTTGATAGAGGAAATCTGCAATATCTTAATGACCCACTGATTCCTGAACAATATGAGAAAACAAGGGAAGAAAATGCCCCAAACAAATCTAGATGTTACATCAATAAAATCCAACGACAGCATGGCAGAAGAAATGACAGAAAGGGAGTTCAGAATGTACATAATTAAAATGATTAGGGAAGCAAACAATGAGATGAAAGAGCAAATGCAGGCATTGAACGATCGCACCAATCGACAGTTAACAGAGCAAATTCAGGAAGCAAAAGATCATTTCAATAAAGAGTTAGAGATATTGAAAAACAACCAAATAGAAATCCTTGAAATGAAGGAAACAATAAACCAAATTAAGAACTCCATAGAAAGCATAACCAATAGGATAGAACAGCTGGAAGACAGAACTTCAGATATTGAAGAAAAAATATTTACCTCGAAAACAAAGTTGAACAAACAGAGAAGATGGTGAGAAATCATGAACAGAATCTCCAAGAACTATGGGATATCATGAAAAGGCCAAATTTGAGAATTATTGGGATTGAGGAAGGCTTAGAGAAACAAACCAAAGGAATGAACAATCTATTCAATGAAATAATATCAGAAAACTTCCCAAATCTGAAGAATGAAATGGAACATTAAGTCCAAGAGGCTTATAGGACTCCAAATACACAAAATTACAACAGACCCACACCAAGGCACATCATAATGAAAATACCTAACATACAAAATAAAGACAGAATTTTAAAGGCTGTGAGAGAAAAGAACCAAATTACATTCAGGGGGAAGCCAATACGGATATCAGCAGATTTTTCAATCCAGACCCTAAAAGCTAGAAGGGCCTGGAACAACATTTTTCAAGCTCTGAAAGAAAATGGATGCCAACCAAGAATCTTATACCCAGCAAAACTTACCTTCAAATTTGACGATGAAATAAAATCATTCCATGATAAACAAAAGCTAAAAGAATTTACAAAAAGAAAGCCAGCATTACACAACATTCTCAGCAAAATATTTCATGAGGAAGAGATAAAAAACAAAGAAGTAAATCAGCAAAGGGAGGAATTATCCTAAAGGAACTGTCAAATAAAGGAGGAACCAAGATGTGTCAAAAATTTTAAATATGAACCAAATGACCGGGAATACAAATCATATCTCAATAATAACCCTGAATGTTAATGGCCTGAATTCATCAATCAAAAGACATAGACTGGCAGATTGGATTAAAAAGAAAGATCCAGCAATATGTTGCCTGCAAGAGACTCACCTCATAGAAAGAGATACCCATAGACTAAAGGTGAAAGGATGGGGAAAAACATCCCATGCACATGGACTCAACAAAAAAGCTGGAGTATCCATCCTCATTTCAGATAATGTGGACTTCAAGTCAATGTTAGTCAGAAGGGATAAAGAAGGACATTTCATACTGCTTAAGGGAAGCATAAATCAGCAAGATATAACAATCATAAATATCTATGCCCCAAACAGTGGCTCATCCATGTACGTCAAACAAATCCTTCTCAATTGTGGAAACCAAATAGACCATAACACAATAATACTAGGTGATTTTAACACGCCTCTTTCACCACTGGACAGATCTTCCAAACAAAAATTGAACAAGGAAACCATAGATCTCAATAACACAATCAATAATTTAGACTTAACAGACATTTACAGAATATACCATCCAACCAAGAGCGAATACACTTTCTTCTCAGCAGCACATGGATCCTTCTCTAAAATAGACCATATATTATGCCACAAAGCTAATGTCAGCAAATACAAGAAGATAGAGACACCACCTTGTATTCTATCAGATCATAATGGATTGAAGTTACAAATTAATGAAAGAGTAAAAAACAGAAACTACTCCAACACCTGGAGATTAAACAATATGCTACTATATGATGAATGGATAACAGAAGATATTAGGAAGGAAATTTAAAAATTCTTAGAGGTAAACGAGAACAAAGAAACATCATATCAAAATCTCTGGGACACTATGAAAGCAGTACTTAGAGGAAGATTTATTTCATGGAGCACATTTAATAAAAGAAGTAAAACTCAAAAAATCAATGACCTAACACTACAGCTCAAAGCCCTAGAAAAAGAAGAACAGACCAACACCAAAAGTAGTAGAAGACAGGAAATAGTTAAATTGAGAGCTGAAATCAACGAAATTGAAACGAAAGAAACAATACAAAAATTTGACAAAATAAATAGTTGGTTCTTCAAAAAAATAATCAAAATTGATAAACCTTTAGCCACACTAACAGAGAGAAGACGAGAGAAAACCCAAATCACTAAAATTCGGAATGAACAAGGAAATATCACAACAGACACGACTGAAATACAAAACATAATTAGAAGCTATTTTGAAAACCTATACTCCAACAAAATAGAAAATTTCGAAGACATCAACAGGTTTCTAGAGACATATGAATTGCCTAAACTGAACGAGGAGGACATACACAATTTAAATAGACCAATTTCAAGTAATGAAATAGAAGAAGTCATCAAAGGCCTTCCAACAAAGAAAAGTCCAGGACCAGACGGGTTCTCAGCCGAGTTCTACAAAACTTTTAAAGAAGAGCTCATTCCAATACTTCTCAAAGTATTCCATGAAATAGAAGAGGAGGGAACTCTCCCAAACTCATTCTATGAAGCCAATATTACCCTGATACCTAAGCCAGACAGAGACACATCAAGGAAAGAAAATTTCAGACCAATATCCTTAATGAACATCGACGCAAAAATTCTCAACAAAATTTTAGCAAATCGCATACAAAAACATATTAAAAAGATAGTGCACCATGATCAAGTGGGTTTCATCCCAGGGATGCAAGGTTGGTTCAACATCAGGAAATCAATAAATGTCATTCACCATATCAATAGACTTAAAGTCAAGAATCACATGATTATTTCGATAGATGCAGAAAAAGCATTTGATAAAATACAGCACCCCTTCATGCTCAAAACACTAGAAAAAATAGGGATAGTGGGAACATTCCTTAACATTGTAAAGGCCATCTACACTAAACCCATGGCTAATATCATTCTAAATGGTGAAAAACTGAAAGCATTCCCTCTAAAAACTGGAACAAGGCAGGGATGCCCTCTTTTACCACTTCTATTCAATATCGTCCTTGAAACTCTAGCCAGAGCAATTAGACAGACCAAAGAAATTAAAGGGATACGAATAGGAAAAGAAGAACTCAAACTATCCCTATTTGCTGATGATATGATTGTATACTTAGAAGAACCAGGAAATTCCACCAGAAAACTTTTATAACTCATAAGTGAATTCAGTAAAGTAGCAGGATATAAGATCAATGCACATAAATCTAAGGCATTTTTATACATAAGCGATGAATCTTCAGAAAGAGAAATTAGGAAAACTACCCCATTCACAATAGCTTCGAAAAAAATAAAGTATTTGGGAATCAATCTCACAAAAGAGGTGAAAGACCTCTACAATGACAACTACAGAACACTAAAGAAAGAAATTCAAGAAAACCTTAGAAGATGGAAAGATCTCCCATGTTCTTGGATAGGAAGAATTAATATTGTCAAAATGGCCATACTACCAAAAGTGCTATACAGATTCAATGCAATTCCAATGAAAATCCCAATGATGTACCTTACAGAAATAGAGCAAGCAATTATGAAATTCATCTGGAAGAATAAAAAACCCAGAATAGCTAAAGCAATCCTTGGCAGAAAGAGTGAAGCACGGGTATCGCAATACCAGATCTTCAACTCTACTACAAAGCAATAGTAACAAAAACGGCATGGTATTGGTACCAAAATAGAAAGGTGGATCAATGGTACAGAATAGAGGACACGGACACAAACCCAAATAAATACAATTTTCTCATACTAGACAAAGGTGCCAAAAATATGCAATGGAGAAAAGATAGCCTCTTCAACAAATGGTGCTGGGAGAATTGGAAATCCATATGCAACAGAATGAAACTAAACCCATATCTCTCACCATGCACGAAACTAAACTCAAAATGGATTAAGGATCTCGGAATCAGACCAGAGACCTTGCATCTTATAGAAGAAAAAGTAGGTCCAGAGCTTCAACATGTCGGCTTAAGACCAGACTTCCTCAACAGGACTCTCATAGCACAAGAAATAAAAGCAAGAATTAATAACTGGGATAGATTCAAACTAAAAAGCTTTCTCTCAGCAAAGGAAACTATCAGCAATGCGAAGAAAGAGCCTACAGAGTGGGAGAAAATCTTTGCCAATCATACTTCAGATAGAGCACTAATCTCCAGAATCTATAAAGAACTCAAAAAACTCTATACCAAGAATGTAAATAATCCAATTGACAAATGGGCTAAAGAAATGAATAGACATTTCACAGAAGAAGATCTACAAGCAATCAACAAACATATGGAAAAATGTTCAACATCTCTAGTAATAAGAGAAATGCAAATCAAAACCACCCTAAGATTCCATCTCACCCCAATTAGAATGGCGATTATCAAGAATACAAGCAACAACAGGTGTTGGCGAGCATGTGGGGAGAAAGGTACACTCTTACATTGCTGGTGGGGCTGCAAATTAGTGCAGCCACTCTGGAAAGCAGTGTGGAGATTCCTTAGAAAACTTGGAATGGAACCACCATTTGACCCAGCTATCCCACTCCTTGGCCTATACCCAAAGGATTTAAAATCAGCATATTACAGAGATACAGCCACATCAATATTCATAGCTACTCAGTTCACAATAGCCAGATTGTGGAACCAACCTAGATGTCCTTCAATTGATGAATGGATAAAGAAAATGTGGTATATATATACAATGGAATATTACTCAGCCATAAAGAATGATAAAATTATGGCATTTGCAGGCAAATGGATGAAACTGGAGAATATCATGCTAAGTGAGATAAGCCAATCTCAAAAAACCAAAGGAAGAATGATATCGCTAATAAGTGGATGATGACACATAATGGGGGGTGGGAAGGGTTAGGGTTGGGGTTGGAGTTGGGTTTAGAGAGTGGGGCAGGAATGGAGGAAGGGAGGACTGTATAGATGGAGGGGAGGGGTGGGAGGGGTGGGGGGGAAGGGAAAAAATGGCAGAATGAATCAAACATTACCCTATGTAAATTTATGATTACACAAATGGTATGCCTTTACGCCATGTACAGACAGAGAAACAACATGTATCCCATTTGTTTACAATAAAAAAAAATTTAAAAAAACCATTCCCTATAAAGATTTTATACCCAGAAGATATGAACACATTTAATATATAAAGAAGAGTAATAGCGTTATAATTACAATAATATCTTTATATTAACCAAGTTGAGTTTTTAAAGAAAATTTATACTTTGCAATGTGGTACAATGCTCCAAAATAACAGACGCTGTTTAGCCAGAGCTGTACAAACCCCAATTTTTATGAGCATCTGTTCTAGAGAATAAAATTAGCAGGCATGATGCTATCAGAAAATTGATATTTTAAGAATTATTTGTCATTTTACATATGGACTGAACTTTGGTTTATATCAGTGCATTAACATTTGACCTTACAGAATAAGCTCAAGTAGTTCACTGTTGTTTAATTATACGTACACCCAAACCTTTTAAAATTTACCCCTTGGGTTAGATCCCCAGCACCCCCAAAAAAAATGTGTTCTAAAATTTACCATTAATTTATGCTTTTTAATCCCTTAATTAGACACTCTTGTTGTTTATATACATGTACTACACTTTTATTTTATCACATAACAATTTTCTTACCTAGAAACAATTTTGACTAATTATATTTTTATACTTAGAACCATTTAAATTTTTAAATCTGTTGATCCCCTTTTTAAAATTTATATTTTGAAACAACTCTTGTAAATTTCTGAATTGAGATTAATTACTCCGTTTTCATAAGGTGTAATACTTGGATATTTATAGAACTCTATTTAAATATAGTTCATACTTTTGGACCCTTTATATAGAATAATACCTGTTGAGAATTTTAGTAACCTTGTTTTCTATGAACACAAAGTAATTTTAAACCATCTTTTTATTTACCAATTTATGAAAGCACCAAAATTGTTTGAGTATGTTATCCTGTGGAATTTAAGGAGTTTCGAGTACTAGATGTTATCTTTAACAGTTAACATTTGAACTCCTGAAATCAATCCATGATTAATCCCATATATGTCAAATCTAGTTTAGTTTTTTTTTTTTTAAAGGCCAAGATATCACAGAAGTGTATTGGACAGCATAAACCATTTGTTCCCAGTTGACGAAAAATTTAGAAACCACAGATATTAGACATTTATAAAATTAACATTTTATCAGTTGTTTGACCACCTAGAGAAACTTGTGAGTTAGCAAGTTTTAAAGACAGCTTTTCTTTTCATTGTTTACCCAATTTAAATTGAACCTTTAAAATCATGTGAAGTTAAGGTATTTGGATCCTTCTTTTTTTATTATTTTAATTGATGAGCTCACATGTCAATTTGGAACCAAACATATGTGGACATGATAATACACATATACATAAAATAGATGGACAAAGGCCTCATAGCTTATTTTTTAAAACCCATTAGACTGAGAGTTGACCCTCGTAAACTGGCCTCTGAATGAAACAGAGCATTAAGAAAACATTATACTTCAATAAAATAGGTCTGATCAAAAATTAACTTAGGTGCACCAGATCAAAAATTATGAACTCAGAAAACTAGAATTTTAAGTCTTTTTGGCCTGATGTGGTCCCTCTCATCACAGATGAAAAGAATAAAGAGAATATAGACAAGGTTGTGCCCTATCCCTCCCTGAAGGAGATTCCCAAGGAGACAGCAATGGAGCTGCTTCCACCGGTCTCCTGGGAGAGGCCCTCAGGTGGGGTCTTGTTCTACCCGGTTTTCCTGGTCTCTTGGATGGCAGCCATCAAAATGTTAGCCTGGCACTTTGGTTGACCAACTGCAATAGTTGGAAGTTTCTATTGGCAGCAGTTTACATTTTAATGTAAGCTTTAGTGAACATGGTTAAAAAGCTCATTAGCCATTTTTTTCCAAATTTGACTATAAAACATTTGATCAGGATGTCCAGGCTGCCCAAAGACAATGTGGTGGTCCCCGAGGAGGCCATCTGACCTCGAAAGCTGGCCGTTCTCTCTCAGAGAATTGAGGGAGAGAAAAGATGTCACAGCGGGTCCTGTGCACTCGGCCCTTCTCTGGAATTCCTGGAAATTGGTCAATATGCGTTGAAGGGTGTGCAGGACCAACACGAGGGAGACCGACCCACGTCCATTCAAGGCAGCAAAAAACAGAAAAGAACAAACAAAAACGTCCCAGTAGCCGGTGTTCCCGAGTTCCCCGAGAGTGAGCATCCCAGGCGGCCGCAGGCCGGGTTGGCCACGGAGGGAAGGAGCCTGCGCCACCGAGATGGCCTTGGCGGCCACTTCCCTTTCTCCGCCAGGTGCGAGTCCCGATGTGGTCAAAGAGGGACTCTCCGCGGGAAACCAGGGCGGTGGGAGGAGGAATCCGCGGCCCCTGCTAACGTGGCCATCACTGAACTGTTCTTCCAGGAGAAGGGCATTCGCTGCGCCCCGACGTGTCCCCGGCGTAACCAGCACCCGCGAGCGCACTGGGGTTCGCGCTCAGGACGGGGGACCTGCTGGCACACAGCGGAGGGCGCAGCTCAGAACAGTCCCAGGACCCAACATCCGACTGAAAACCCGAGGCTGGACAAACGCCCGACGCCGCCGAGCCGCGCGCGCTCCGACGAAGCCATCGCCACAGCTGGACAGGGCCTCCAGGGACCGGCAACCCGGGACGCGGTCGGCTTCGTGGACTCACCGGACTTGGGAGGACAAGGAGTGGGGCTCGGGCGCTCTAATTCAGCCTGCGGAAGGCACGAGGCGCGATGCAGCGAGGCAGGGCATCCGGCCACAGAGGCGCGGCCGCCGCCCTGGCCACGAGGGCAGAGGGCGCCAGTGGACTGCGCTGGGCAAGGGTGAGCGCCCGCGCCGTGAACCAAAAGGCTGGCGACAGCGGCGGCGCGGCCACCGAGAACACCCGCGCACGGATCGACTAGCTGAGCGGCAACCGAGTGAGAGTGCGCGAGAGAAAACGGTGCCGCTGGGCTCCTGCAAAGGACCGCAACTGGCCTGGACGCCAGCGACGAATTTCCGCTATGGCCCTCCGTGGTGCTGTCACCGAGAATCTGGAGACACGAAGACAAGAGTGGTACTGCGCCCCAGGCTCAGTGCAGATGTGTGCTCTGGCAGAAAACCGTCCGGGGCGCGCTGCTGGTCAGAGAGCCACTGGGAACTCCGGGAACTTGGACCGGGAACGTGGCAGCAGCGGGCCTGGGACAGAGAAAGGGACCGTCGAGGGTGCAGAGAGCCGCGATGCCACCTGCCGGCGGCGCAGGACCCGCCTAGGGCCCCCGCACACAGCGGAAGGCTTTGTCCAGGCCCAAGGCAACTATGGCCTCTGGCTCCATCAGCGGTGCAGCGGGTAAAACTAGGCCAGCGCTGAGAAGGGAGCGGCAATTCCATGAACCTGGGCTGGTTTCAGAATGGGACAGGTGTTCCAGAGAGACATCGTGCACAGAACTTTCACAGATGAGAAGCTCCAGGTTACCAGTCCTGCAGGATGCACGGCACCTCGGGTTATGATGCAGCTGAGACTGAAACTTGGGACCTCGTGGGGAGGAATGTTTGGAGAGAAGGTAGAGATTAATTCTGCAGTCTTGACTTGGATTCTCAGCTGCCTGTTTTGTTTCTCTACTGCTGAATGCCTAAGTGAGAAGGAGTAAGTGGAAGAGAGAGAGAGAGAGAGAGGAGGCTTTAGACTTTAAATATCAAATAACCAAATATGGTTCAGAATCAAATTCTTATCTCAACCTTTAATAGACTTAAGTGTCATTTAAGTTTTCTAAGCCACAGGTGGTGGTCATTGTTCAATCTGTGAAGTGAGGACCAAGATCGTTCAAATTTCAAAAAGTAGCTTTTAGGATTGTAAGAAATCATACAGGTGAGTCAGGCACGGTGGCATATGACTGGATCAGCTGCTGGGAGGCTGAGGTAGAAGGAGTGAATGTTTGGAGCCAGGCTGAGCAACTGAGAGAGACTCTGTCTCCAAAGGATTAAAAACCTAGGAGATATAGCTTTAGTATAAGTGCTCTGTCTTCCATTCCCAGTAGTGGAGAAGAAAAAAGGAAATAAAAGTAAAGTGACAGTTCCTGAGACATAATACAACTAGTAACCTTCGGAAAGATAGTATCATCCTTAGGTGGTCAAACTGTTAACACCAGAAGCAAAACCCCAATGAAGGACCAATGCATACCTGTGACCCTTTAAAGATCGCCCTAAACGTAAGAGGATTTTTTACATCCTTGTACCAGATCCGCATTATTTTTCTTTTCTCTTTGAGAAAGGGCGTTCCTAATTTTCCTGCTCTTCTAGAACTTGAAATTCTCCCACCTGAGTCTTCTGAATAGCTGGGATCACAAGCATGGCCCACTGCTGCTTGGCTATCAGGTTCACTTAAAAATGGACAGAAACATACATTATTTAGCATCTCATAGGTCCACAGTCTTCTCTGTTTTACCTTCAATATCATAAACCTTCCACAAATATTCACTTAAGCATATACAGACTGCTTACTTTTGACAGCTATTCTGAAAATAGCTGCCAATTTGGCACGTTCTCTTTCAAATATGGAAATTTTTTTTAAAAAGTTACCTGGAATGTGGAACTACCTAATAATGTGCTTATTAGGGACTGGGAAGGGTGTGAGGGAAGATGGTAGAAGAGTGGATGGAAGCAGCAATGCACTCCGTATGTATGTGTGGAAATATAACATGAATCCCTTCCATGTGTACAGTGCTTACGTGTCAATAAACAAATTTTAAAATCACCACATACAAAAAAAAAAAAAGAAAAGAAAAGGACAAACAAACACAGAACAGGTAAGACACCAAAGACAATGACAAGTGCCCACTCCTGATTTCTGCCCAGAGGGCCTGGGAACGACTTGCCAGTCCCGGACTCGGGAAGTAATGCTGCGTCCAGCCTTCCTCAGAGTCCCCAGATGCGGGTCCACCAGAAACAGACTGACTCGTCCCCGGGGGGCAGAAACAGGTGACTCTGGGAGAATTTAGCTCAGTCCTGGGTTGGGAATCCACACACCATGCAGCCTGGGGCTGAGGAACGTCACCCAGAGGCCTTCCCTAGGAGCACCGCTGTGGCCTCTCCCCTCCGCAGGAGTTCCCAGGTCAGGGGTGGGCGGTGGTTACCCACCAGGCAGCCAGGATCTCGCTGGGGCCTCCAAATGTTATGGGGTCAACTTAAGAACAGACCGATCACCACTAAGAAGTCCAACATTGAGAGTCTTTATTAAGCCGGCCGGCTGACTGTCTCACAAGATGCCCCCCAAAATGGCTATCGGGAGAAGAGCCCAGACTACAGGGTTGCAGGGGTTCTTATACCAAAAACCACATCAATCCAAAGTGTCTGTTGCTGTGATTCAACATTACAAACTAACATCGTGGGATCTGAACTCGTCAGCAGAGGGTGAAGTGGGTTAAATGACCTCAGTAGGTACAAACTAAAGAATGGTTACAACACCTAGACAATGGCTGTTGAGAGCACCGTTGACATGCTACATCGTTTAGGAAACTGGGAATGCAACAGAATAATTTTTCATTTTAGGAGAATTGCCATTTCCACATTTTGTATTGCCAAAATGTCATGCTAAGCAACTGTAGATGGGTACACAGGCGGGGGACTTCCCATGGGAGAAGATTTCCTACATAAATGAAAATATCAGACAAATGTAGTTAGCAGTATGAACCATGTCTTTTGCTGCAAGAAATATCTTAGAAGCAATGGATATGACGATACATTATGGACATTTAGTAGAAATCAGCACTTTATTGTCTGACCACCTAGAAAACGGTTTGTGAGTTGGAATTTTAAGCATATATTCCTTTTGACTGATTGCTTCAATTATATTCTTTGGATCCATCTCTTTATTTAAATTTTAATTGTTGCATGCTTATTTGTCCAAATGCCAATTCTGAGACCACGCAATAACACATACAACCAACAACACAATAAACAGGTGTGCACACACACCACAAGGAAAGGAAGCAGATTTTGTGACTATTTTATTTGGAGCCCCCAGGTAGGAGGCAGTGTGATTGATAAAGATTAAGCCTCTATTCAATTTAACCTATTAGAAATTAAATTAGAGCCCAGCAGACTCTGATATTATGACGTAATCATGGGACAGGCCTGTCCAACTGGAGACACCAGCTATGAAACCCAGCAGCCAAGATGGACACTGACATCAAAGGTTTCAGGTAGCGGCTCTCTGTCCTCCGTGGTTATCAGACTCATTCCCAACAAGACCACGTCTCTGTCCTCCTTAGGACTCATTAAAGGAATTTTTGAATGTATTCAAGAGCAAACCCTGGAGAAACTGGCTTCTGAACAAAGAGGGTAAACTTTTAGAGTTAGAAAAAATAATACTGACCAGAAAATACATTAATATGTATAGAATTTCAAAAAGCAGGAGTTTTCTTAAAAAAATTTAAATGGCCTCAATGCTAACATCACCATCAGGTCGGAGTGTGCTTTTCACAAAGATAAGAGTCAGTTAAGATCTCAACAACGTGGAATTCTGTGAGGGCCTCAGGAAAGAAATTTAAAATCCTGGCTGAAGAACGCATGCGCACTCAGAACCCTCACTTCTCTCTTTCTGTGCTCGGCTTTGGGAGGAACTGGCTATAAAGCAGCTGGAAACAGGTGAGAGGCCAGCCACGCCCTGTGAATGTAGAAGGGGACACTTTCCCTCTTGTCTTCACACGATCTCGCAGGCCTTGTAAACCCTGCAGCTCTGTAACTCACAGTGTTACATGTGAGCCTAGGAGAGATGAGAGCCAGCAGAAGCCAAGAGGGAAGGGAAGTGGGGCGATGCTCTTCCTCTGGGAGACCTTCTCTTCAGCGGGTGACCTAGTCCACGTGCTCTCTGCACAGCCCTGTTTTCCTTCTCCTTGCTCCAGCTGCGAGCCTACCTTCAACCCGGGTGCCCATCGCCCACGACGTTACACTGCACTCCTTCTGCAGGAAACCAGGGGCAGGTTGTAGTAGTCAGTGCACACTTCCTGACACGTGCTCTCTGCCACACTGCCGCTCTTCCTCAGCAGAGCCCTAAGCACAGACACGCCCTGACCCTTTCTGAGGACCCTGCGTTTCCCACGTCTCACCTGCCTCTGACCACTGCCCCTCCACCTCACCTGCGAGGGATTTTGTGGCTTCTACAGTGCAACTCCGGGAGTGGACCTGTTCTAATGGCTGCAGAAAGTTCCCCTGTGTCCTGATCCCTAGGGCCACCAACTGTCACAACCAGCTTGACCGACCTGCCCAGTCCACAAGGGGTGAGGCGGGACTGGAAGATAAAGACTCAGAGACACAGCTCTTGAAGACTAAGCTGGGGTCAGGTGGAGCTCTGCCCTCTGATGGAGATGCAGCTCTAAAGAGTCTCACCAGCAATCTTTATGCATACAGGTCTCATTTCAGGTTAAAGACCATGCAACAGTGATTCTTTCTACTCAGCAACGTCACAGAGACCAGGACATCCCTGCAGCTTTTCCCAGTCGCAATCCACAGTGCAGAGTGCACCGTGAGGAGCTTGGTGCGGCTCTCAGGAAAGCCCGTTGTTAAAGTCACTGTAAGGCGGCAGGGACCCGGGAAGCGAGCTGCTGAGACACTGTGGCTGTCTAGCTTGAGAGTTCCTTCCTTCCCGGAGCTGCGAGCCTGAGGTCAAGGTCAGAGCCCACAGGACCCTTGCACAGCCTCCTCACGCAGGGCACTGCCACAGCAGCTGGGCATCCTGTGCCCTTGCACAGGAACACCCCCAGGCACCAGGCACGCCACACCATGAGGCCACCAGAGACCCCAGTCCCAGTCACTGCTGGACCACCCTCTGTCACTGCTCTCCACTCACCACCTCAGGGGACACTTGTACCCTGTCACAGCACCTCAGGGGACACTCAGGACACCTGTCAAAGGACACTAGAAGACATGCATGACCATGTCACACCACCTCATGGGACAACAATGACCCCTATCCCACAGCGAAACAGGGAACATTCATGACAATTAGAACGTGGCCACACAGGGGACACGCGTGGCACCTGTCACCAGCACTCCCGGGACACTAGGGATGCCCGTCACCACCTTCTCCAAAAGTGTCAAAATTCTACAGAATAAAACGTCACTTCCGCCCCCACAACAAGGAAAGTCTGCTGGGTGGCACTGTGCCTCCTCAGGCCACAGGACAAACGCGACCTGCAGACGTAGTGCCCTTGGAGGCACCTGAGGTGGACCTCCGTGAGGTTTCCGTGATGCCCGCAGAAGGGGACACAGCAGGGGACAAGGGGACAGTTCAAGTCACCGCCTGGGAGAAATCACCACAGGGAAAGGGCCTGGGTGGGCGTGGGGCCCAGGGATCCGGCGGAGGCTTGGCAGGCGGGCTCCCCACCCCTCTGGCCTCACATCCTCTCAGGAGGACAACTAGGCAGCCGGGGGACACGTGGCTGGGGCCACAGGGTGGGGGACCGGACACGAGAGGGACCTGCCTGCGTCCACGGCGTCCCCACCTGGGCACAGGGGACGAATGCTGGGCTGGCTGCAACGGGAGTCGTGGTCGGGAGTCGCCAGTCCTTCAGGGAGGGTTGAGAACGGGCGACGCACACGGGAGGGACACTGGGCCAGGGCTGCACGTCCACCCCGCACACCGTCCTCACGGCGGCTCTGCCACACTGACCGATGGAGACCAGCCCCGCCTCACACCACGTGCCCAGCCTGGCCATCCTGGACCAGGGTGCCTGCCCACCCTGCCCACGGGGCTGGACACTGAGCACAGCTGCGGCCACAGCCACGCCCACGTCGCTTCCTGCACTGCTGGCTAGCCACACGTCCCCTCCTCCCTGGGACAGCCAAGACACCAGGACGTCACCACCGTCCTCGCCTGTGCACCGGGCCTGCCGCTTCACCACGCCGACCCTGACACAGAGCTCAGCCCGCCTCGTCCTCCCTGTGGGCTCATGTGCGTCACGACGTAGAGGTGCGACCTCCCCACAGTGGACCTGACCGCCGACACCAGAACAGCTGCACCTGGGTCCTCGCCCGCTCCCGCCTCCCTGCCCAGGCAGCCCCACCCCGCTGTCCTGCCCACGCCCAGGGCTCAGGCCACCTGTGCTCCTGTGTCTGGGCCCTTCAGCAGCAGTGTGCAGAGCCCGTCCTGCCGTGCTGGGCACCACCGCTTCCTCCTCAGGGCCAGGACCTTCCTGGGACGGGCAGCCACGTGCAGCCTGCCCCTCCCGGGACATGGACGTGGACCTGGCTCCCACCGCTGGGTCTGAGGCTTCCCTGACCCTCCCTCTCCCTGTGGGGGAAAGGTGCTCAGTCTCCCACGCCCTGTGCAGCAGTGGGACCACCAGGCCCTGGGAGCTCCGTGTCCACCTTTCCAGGAAGTGCCAGACGGGTCCTCCCTGCGTCCACCAGCCTGCAGGGGTCTGACGCCTGCCCCTCCCACAGTGCTCCTCCTGCTGCTGCGGCCGCCCACTTCAGCCTGTTTCTGCCTCTTGTCACTGTGAAACCTCGAGCACTGAGCACACACAGGACCGTCCACCACGGCCCCGGGCCCACCCTCCATGATGGCCGTCGGCACCCTGTTGAGTCCTCCCCTCTCAGGGCCCCTCTGGTGTCCAGCGCTCACAGAAGTGCTGAGCCCGGTACGCCCGGCCCCGGTGTCCTCTGCCCTGGGCGTCCAGGTGCTGGTCTGCGGGAAGCCCTCCTGCGGGGCCCCGGGGCCCTGCCTGTCCCGCTGCGTCCCCATCCGGGCCTCAGCCAGGCCGGGGTGCTCTGCTCAGGCCTCAGCAGGATGATGTAGCACTTGGGGAGGAAGATGCCCCCCAGGAGTCCCGCCGTGGAGGCCAGGATGGAGAAGACCTCCACGGCCACGGTGGACTTGCCCCGGGCACTGTGGTACAGGGGCAGGAAGGCCAGCCAGACGCTGCAGAAGAGCAGCATGCCGAAGGTCAGGAGCCTGGTCTCGTTGAAGGCAGCAGGCAGGCCCCTGGCCAGGAAGGCCACAGAGAAGGTGGCCCCCGCCAGGAGGCCCAGGTAGCCCAGCACGCAGGAGAAGGCCAGGCCGGAGCCCTCCTGGCAGCGCAGGACCACCAGCCTGGGCTCCGAGCGCACGTCCCTGTCTGGGAACGGCGGGGAGGTGCCCAGCCACAGCCCGCACAGAGCCACCTGCGTCAGGGAGGCCACGAGGACCAGTGAGGAGGAGGCCCGGGGGCCCAGGCACGCCCGCGCCCTGGACCCGGGCCTGGTGACCCTGAAGGCCAGGGCCACGGTCAGCGTCTTGGCCAGGACGCAGGAGACGGCCACGGTGAACAGCACGGCGAAGGTGGTCTGGCGCAGGAGGCAGGCGACGGCGGTGGGGCGGCCCAGGAAGAGCAGGGGACACAGGGCGCACAGTGCCAGGGAGGCCAGCAGCGTGTGGCTCAGGGCCCTGTTGTTGGCCCTGACCACGGGCGAGTCCCGGTGCCGCAGGAACAGCCCGAGGACCAGCAGCGCCAGGCCGGCCAGGCCGACCGCCGCAGCGGCCAGCGCCAGTCCCAGGGGCTCCTCAAAGGCCAGGAAGGCCTCTGTCCTGGGCAGGCAGCGGTCTCTGGCCGGGCTCGGGTACTGCTCCTCGGGGCAGGGAAGGCAGTGCGGCACGTCTGTGGGACACAGGCCGGGGCCGGGGCCACCGCGGTCACACCACCGCCTTCCACGGACGGCGCTCGGTCACCCGAATGGGCGGCCACCTCAGACGGGGCAGGGGCCACAGGTACCACCTGGACAGTCTCCCCAGCCGGGCAGGAACTGACCTCGGGAAGGGCCCTGGGCTCACCCTGTCCCCAGGATCCACGTGACCAGGTCCTAACCCAGCACCTCAGGACAGGCCTGTGCTGAGACGGGGACAGTGCAGACCAGGAGGGCCAGGGGGAGGGCCTGCGCCTGCTGCCTGCTGTCCCCTGGGAAGGGGAGGACTACCTGCTGTCCCCTGGGAGGGGGGAGGACTGCCTGCTGTCCCCTGGGAAGGGGGAGGACTCCCTGTTGTCCCCTGGGAAGGGGGAGGACTGCCTGTTGTCCCCTGGGAAGGGGGAGGACTGCCTGTTGTCCCCTGGGAAGGGGGAGGACTGCCTGCTGTACCCTGGGAAGGGGGAGGACTGCCTGCTGTCCCCTGGGAAGGGGGAGGACTGCCTGCTGTCCCCTGGGAAAGGGGAGGACTATCTGCTGTCCTCTGGGAAGGGGGAGGACTGCCTGCTGTCCCCTGGTAAGGGGGAGGACTGCCTGCTGTCCCCTGGAATTGGGAGGACTGCCTGCTGTCCCCTGGGAAGGGGGAGGACTGCCTGCTGTCCCCTGGTAAGGGGGAGGACTGCCTGCTGTCCCCTGGAATTGGGAGGACTGCCTGCTGTCCCCGGGAAGGGGGTGGACTGCCTGCTGTCCCCGGGAAGGGGCTGGACTGCCTGCTGTCCCCGGGAAGGGGCTGGACTGCCTGCTGTCCTCTGACAAGGGAATGGCACATAGACACCCAGGGAGGACAGAGAGGACAGGAATCAGTGCCCACAGTGTCAAGCAGGCGGGCAGGTCCTGGCCAACTGTGGGCCCAGACAAGGGTGTGGTCCCGCAGCTCCCTGGACTGGCAACCTGAGAGGCCGGCAGGGCCTTGAGGGCCCCTGGGTCCAGGGTCCTCCCTCCCTCACCTGTGTGCTCTGCAAAGTGTCCCTCGGGGCAGGGGCTGCACTCGAAACAGCAGTGGGGGGCTCCCTGTCGGGGGGTCTGGCTGAACCCTGGAACGCAACTCCTGCTGCACACGGAGCTGGGCACCTGGGGACGAAGAGCAGGGAGTCACCAGCGACCCGCCAGGGCACGGGTGGCCAGTGGGGCCTCCTGCCTGCGGAAGCAACCACAGTGCATCCCGCCCACGACACAGGTGTCTCTCTGCCCACCAGAGCCAGACGGTAGGGGCCCAGCCCTGCAGTGAGTGAGCGGACCTGCCAAGAGCTCCACCTGGACACCTGGACAAAGGAGCAGAGCTGACCAGTGTGCAGTGGGCCTTCCCAGGTTCCAGGACCTGCCCTAGACACTGTGGATCTGAGCACACACACCACACACTCACACTCAGACGTGCACACTCACACACTGACCCCAGGCACACTCACACTCAGAAGTGCACACTCACACACTGACCCCATGCACACTAACACACACACATGCACTCACACACACACATGCACACTCACACACATGCACACTCACACACATGCACACTCACACACAGAATCATGCACACTCACACACACACATGCACACTCACACACACATGCACACTCACACACATGCACACTCACACCCATGCACAACACACTCACACACAGAGACATGCAAGGCCATCCCACACCTACAGCTGAAGATGACTCTCTCCTCTGGGTGGGAACCAGCCTGCCAGGCGGGGCCAGCCGTCCACCACTGAGCTGCCACCCAGTCCTCCTGAGACTGGGCCTCACCACGTGCCCAGGCTGGCGTGGGCTGAGGGATCCTGCTGCCTCAGCCCCTGAGCAGCTGGGATCACGGGGTGGACCCCAGGCCTGGCTGACCCTTCCAGTCACACTCAGCAGAGGCCTGTCCCCTAAGGACGGGGCCACAGGGCTCACCCACCTGGTTGAAGCTCCCTGGTGTCGCCTAGCGCCAAGGACACGTCACGCATGGGCAGGGGACAAGGACCCTGGCCTCCGAGGTTCCCTCCAGCTCCAGTGTTCCAGGACCCCATTCCAAGTACCTGGGAGGCTCACCTGGAGGTCCTCCTGCAGGTGGACGGTCATGCTGCTCCCCGAGGAGCCTCGAGGGTCGATCTCGCCTACGTGGACCAAGTGGAATGAGCCCTCGGGGGTCTTCTGCCCTCGCACAATGTCAAATTTGGACACCAAATCCCCGTTGGCATCAAACGTGACCTCTGTGTCGTCCGGGGTCTTGAAGCGCACCTTCCTGAGGGGCTGGAGCAGCTGGGGAAGGAAGGGCCATGCTGTAGACTGGCCGAGGATGGTCCCTGGGCCTGGCACAAGCCAAGGCCACTGCCCTAGCGCTCAGCGGGCACAGCTCCACGCAGGGCCGACCCGTCGCTGGTCACATGGGCACTAAGCCTGCAGAGTGAGCAGGGCCCACGCACGTCTTAGAGCTTAACTCCGGTTGAAGCAGAGGGAGGTTTCCTACGGATGGTGAGTGTGAGTCCAGAGCACACTTGACGACAAGCCAGCCGCACACCTCACTTGACCCTGTTGCCCTGGATGGAGGAACCCACCCACATGCTCACACCCAGCTCCAGGGCCGCCTGGGCTGGGACAGCCTCGGCCTTCCCATCACACGCCTGGGCAGGCCACCCTGGCGGGGCTTCCAACGCAAGGCTCTGCCCAGTAGAGGGCACATCCATGGCCTTCTCCCAGGCAGGCTAGGTCCAGCTGCCTGGCCAATCCTGCCTCTCCTCACACTTGGCCTTGCACTCCCACTGTGCCTGCCCTGCCTGCCCCACACCTGCCTGGCAGCCGCTTGCCACCCTCCACCTGAGAGCTCACAGGTCTCCCCAGAGAGGACCTCGCTGGTCCACACCTCCACCACCCCAGCCCTGCTTTGTCCCCCAACAGCACACGGAGGCCCTGGACCCACATGGGCTTCATCTCACTCTCTGCCCACACCTGACACTCACCACTCAGCACCCGGTGCTCAGCCGAACCGGTCCTGGGCTCTGGAGGGTGTCTGCACACAGCAGAGGCCCAGGCGGCCTGAGAGGACCTGCCCAGGGCACCCCGTCCTCAGCCACAGCACCTTGGGATTCCCTCCATCCAGCAGCCGGCGCAGAGACATCCCCGCTCACCTCAGGTGGGGCCTCTGGCCTGCACCCCAGTGACCAGGTCAACGCCCTCCTGCTGCCTCCTGTCCCAGTGTCCACCAGAAGGAGCTGCTACCCAGGCCTCAGCATCACGCCTTGGTGAGGAAGTCAAATCTCTAGACACCTCCAGACACTGGGACTGGCCAGCAAGGCTGAGGTGACCACTTCTTGGTTCTGCATGGAGGCCAGGAGACTCCTGCCTGACGCCTTCCTCTCTCGGTGGCTGTGCATCCCTGCTCCCAAGGATGACGCTGGGACAGAGACGCGACCGGGAATGGGTTGCCTTGATGGCCCCTGGTGAGCAGCTCTCCTAGGACGCCATCCTCTGCACACAGGCCAGGGGCTGCGGCCCACCCAGCTCACCACCGCCTGCAGGGCTGATCCATGCACTTGGGCACCGTCCTCTCGGTGGAGGTCCCAACAGCCCTGGCCATTGACCTGCTCTCTCCTCTCTTGTGCTGAGTCTCTGGAAATTCACAGGTGGTGCTGGGGCAGCCAGGTAAATTCAGCAGACTCAGCCTTGGACTCCACAGGGAGGAGGGGCTCTGGAAGGTTTCCCTGGGGGTTTACTGGGAGGTTTACCTGGAACTTGAATTCCGCTAGGATCCCGGCTGTGCTAAGGGAGCGACACCGCGGCCCCGTGACTCACCTGTGCTCGGGCGGTGGGGGGCTCTGGGTTCCCTGCAGTGCTCCTGCCAGGGCGCAGACAGCAGGCCTGCGACTGAGGAGTGCGTCTCGCTCCAGCCCTGCAGCGGGAACACCAGCACCCTCCACCCTCTGCTCACCTGCCAGGGCAGGACATGCCCAGGGTCTGCACGGGCCCCAGCCCAGTGCTCACAGCCCAGCAGGTCCTGGAGGGCGTGGGCGATGCTGTACACGGGGGTGTATGCGATGTCCATTTTTCGAGCCTCCCAGAAAGGGTCCTCGGTGCCTTGCAGACGTTCATTCCCTGAGCAGAGCTGGACACCACTTGCCACTGAGCCATTCTTGGGGGGCCACGTGCACCCAAAGTTGACCTCCCAGAACCTCTCTATGAACATGTCCTCTGGGGTCCGACTCGGGTGCAGGTGAGCCAAGAACTCAGGGAAGCCAGGCACATGGCTACTTTGAAAAATCAGGCTAAAGCCTCCCTGCAGGACCTCAGAGGCACCTGGCATGCTCAGGGCTATGGCCATGTGCAGACTCTCTGAGCTGACCCAGACCTGGCCCGAGACCGGCAGGCCCAGCAAGCCCTGCAGGATGAGCAGGAAGCTCAAGTTGTTGAGGAAGACCAGAACCACCGTGGCAGTGCAGACCTGCATCCTCTGGACAATGGCGTCTGTGTCTTCCAGGGACTGCTGGGCAGGCACGTAGAGATGGGCCTCAATGCAGATGCCAGCCTGGCTCAGCTCCCGGGCAACCAGTGAGCTGGCCTGCTGCCCATAGTCATCATCCTGGGCCAGAATGTCCACCCAGGTCCATCCCAACCGGACCACCAGCTGGGTCACCGCATAACACGATGTGAGGTCACTGGCCAGCGTCCGAAGGAAGGACGGGAACTGGGCCTTGTCACTGAGGATGGGCAGCGTGGATGAGTGACTGACCTGTAGGGAAGGTCCGGGCAGTGGAAGAGAGAAGGTCAGCACCAGGACTCAGGCCAGGCCCCCAGGATTGAAGAGTGGAAGGAGGACAGCCAGAGAGAGGGAGTGGCCAGTGTGCCCCTTAGCCCTGCAGGGTTCCCCAAGACTGTCCGTGGAAGTCCTGCACCTCAGCAGCAATCCCTGCACACTCGGGGAAGCAGGTCCCCCAAGCTGGAGCAGAGCTGGGGAGTGAGCGTCTTCCGGAAACATGAGTGGCGTCTGCCCGACTGCCCAGGGCGGGTCCACCCCATGCCAAGAGGGGTCTTGTGAGGGTGTGGGGCTGGTGGGAGGAGGCCCCCGTCATGATCGGCAGGACACAAATGGACCAGCTCAGAGTGCCAGGGACCAGACCTGGAGCCTCAGCCTGGAGAGGAAGCCCACCAGGGACCAGCCTCCAAGAGCAGCCGAGGTGGGGCAGCTCCAGGACCAGAGCCCAGGACACCATGCTGGGACTCCAGGGGACCAGCCCCTCAGTGAGGGGACGCCCGCCCAGCAGGCCCAGAGACTCAGCCCAGTGCAGGACAGAGCAATTCCCACCAGCTGGGGCCTTCTACTCCAGGTCGTGGACACCTGCCCAGCAGGGAGGACAAACAGCAGGCTCTGGGAAGCACCGAGGCCCCCAGAGACCACACACAGGCAGCCTTCCGCCAGCGAGCCACGCTCACACCCAGGAGGACGGGAGGCACACAGGCCCACACCTGGACGTGGACGGCAAGGGGCACCCGCAGCCAGAGAGCACGGTTCACACGCCCAGGACGGGACGGGCGGCCAGCACTGGGGACCCTGCACAGGACGCAGCACCCATTGGCAAGGAGAGGAGGGAGGGGCTGATCTGCACCACAGGGAGACTGCAGGACCCTGGGGAGTGAGGACCTGGGGAGCAGAGGTCACACTGGGAAACCCTGGCCAAGCGGACCCACACGGACAGGGCAGGAAGGGCCTGCCTCAGGTGGGGGGGCGGAGTGGCAGCTGCTGGTCTGGGCTGTGCAGGGAGAGCCCTGCTCTCCCACCCTCAGCTGACCACCACACACCCTGAGCTGAGAGCCACTGAGTCGCCCACCTCAAGGTGTGAACTGTGGCCAGGATCACCTTCATCACGGTCAGGACTGAGGATGAGGAGGCTGGGGGCCACCAGAGTGTGACTCGGGAAGGGTTGGCAGGTGACACTGTGGCACGAGTCAGGGGCTGCCTGGCCTCAAGTCCAGCTCCTGGACCTGGGTGGGGACTGCCTGGCCTGAAGTCCAGCTCCTGGACCTGGGTGGAGACTGCCTGGCCTCAAGTCCAGCTCCTTGACCTGGGTGGGGACTGCCTGGCCTCAAGTCCAGCTCCTGGACCTGGGTGGGGACTGCCTGGCCTCAAATCCAGCTCCTGGACCTGGGTGGGGACTGCCTGGCCTCAAGTCCAGCTCCTGGACCTGGGTGGAGACTGCCTGACCTCAAGTCCAGCTCCTGGACCTGGGTGGGGACTGCCTGGCCTCAAGTCCAGCTCCTGGACCTGGGTGGGGACTGCCTGGCCTCAAGTCCAGCTCCTGGACCTGGGTGGGGACTGCCTGGCCTCAAGTCCAGCTCCTGGACCTGGGTGGGGACTGCCTGGCCTCAAGTCCAGCTCCTGGACCTGGGTGGGGACTGCCTGGCCTCAAGTCCAGCTCCTGGACCTGGGTGGGGACTGCCTGACCTCAAGTCCAGCTCCTGGATCTGGGTGGGGACTGCCTGGACTCAAGTCCAGCTCCTGGACCTGGGTCGGGACTGCCTGGCCTCAAGTCCAGCTCCTGGACCTGAGGTGGGGACTGCCTGGCCTGAAGTCCAGCTCCTGGATCTGGGTAGGGACTGCCTGGCCTCAAGTCCGGCTCCTAGACCTGGGTGGGGACTGCCTGGCCTCAAGTCCAGCTCCTGGACCTGGGGTGGGGTGAGTTGGTCCTGGCCCTATTCCTCCTCTGATCCCCAGCTAGCTCACTGACCATTTGGATTGCACTTGTCTCAAGAGAAGCTTACCTGGAGGACAGTACTGGACAGAGAGCAGGGAGGTAAAAGGAACCAGCCACAGAGCAGAGTGGTCAGTACCCTTCCAGACACCCTTGCCCTTGCTGCCCTGCTGAGGGTCAGCTCTCGTGAAGGCTCTGGGGAGACTCACCTGGGGAAACTTGTAGAGCCCCAGAAGCCTGGCCATGGCCATGGACAGGGCTGACCGCGTGTCCCCGACCACGGCCACCCTGGGCAGGCGGGGTCCGCAGGCGTAGTTGGGGATGGGCTCCTCCTGCCCCGTGAGAAAGCTCATCATCTCAAACACGGCTCCGTGCACTGAGCACCCAGAGTTGCGGATGGAGAAGCCCAGGGTCAGGTTGGGCAGCAGGTGGACGCTCCTGTTGATCTCCTCCACGGCAAACACAAAGCTCTGGGCCACCAGGTAGCTCCACAGGGACAGGCTGAGTGGAAAAGCCCATGTTCACGCTGCCCAGCGGGCAGACAGCGGGACCGTGTGCCCCTGCCGCTCCCAGGCTGGACGAAGGGCAGGGACAGGCACATGCCCAGGGATCTGATGACCCACAAGCAGCCCCCAGAACCCCTGCAGGGGAGGAAGGGAGGACAAAGCCCACAGCCCTCAGTTGGGCACAGAGGAGGCTGACTGAAGAGTCTCAGAACCTCCAGGAAAGCCACCTCAAATGTCCACCTCACCAAGGGCAGGATCTGGACTCTGAGCTCGTCCCTCCCTGGTGGACCCCTGTGCCAGCGCAGCACAGAGTGCCCACACCACCGTTCACGCTGCTCACTTTAACCTGAGGGCCATGTGAGACACGGAGCCTCCTGGGCCTCCTTTCCAGTCAGGTGGGGAAGGAGGCAGGTCCTGGGGAGGACAGTCGGCATTTTCTTCTGCCCTTTCTGGGCCTGGGCAGGACACCAGAGGCTCTGCCGCTGACCACACCCAGCCCTTGTGTGTTCTGTGTGGAGGCAGGGTCTGGCCCAGTCGCCGGGGTGGTCTTGAAGGGCATCCTCCAGGCTCACGAGCGCCTGGCTGGGGTCCCACACAGCGCCCTCCTGACACGAGGCAGACTTTTAGTAAAGCTGAGCCCACCATTTAAATACGGCCAGGAGGACTGCGCTGGAACCCCGAGAGCAGAGGCAGGCACGATCTGTGTCCGGGGAGGACACAGGACACAGGCAGACAGGACCCACAGGGCCACATGCACAGCAGTGTCACCAGAGGGGTTAATGTCACCTCTGCTGGGGGCCCACCCTGTTCTCACACAGCAGGTGCATGAGACCCGTGCCTGGCCAGTCGGGCCAAAAGGAGGACAGTGACACAGCACCCAGGCCTCAGAGCCTGGTCAAACCTGGACAGGGAGGGGTTGAGGAGGCTGGGGACCACCAACCAGCCTGGACACACAAGGACTGATCCTGAGGAAACTCTGGACCACTCACCAGCCTGGACAC
Source organism: Sciurus carolinensis (assembly GCF_902686445.1). Lineage (NCBI taxonomy): Eukaryota > Metazoa > Chordata > Mammalia > Rodentia > Sciuridae > Sciurus > Sciurus carolinensis. The sequence goes on along the minus strand of NC_062228.1, from coordinate 66,932,967 downwards.
ACAAGGACTGACCCTGAGGAAGACTGGGGACCACCCACCACCCTGGCACACAAGGACTGACCCTGAGGAAACTGGGGACCACCCACCAGCCTGGACACACAAGGACTGACCCTGAGGAAGACTAGGGACCACCCACCAGTCAGGACACACAAGGACTGACCCTGAGGAAGACTAGGACCACCCACCAGCCTGGACACACAAGGACTGACCCTGGGGAAGACTAGGGACAACCCACCAGCCTGGACACACAAGGACTGACCCTGAGGAAGACTGGGGACCACCCACCACCCTGGCACACAAGGACTGACCCTGAGGAAACTGGGGACCACCCACCAGGCTGGACACACAAGGACTGACCCTGAGGAAGACTAGGGACCACCCACTAGCCTGGACACACAAGGACTGACCCTGAGGAAGACTAGGACCACCCACCAGCCTGGACACACAAGGACTGACCCTGAGGAAGACTAGGGACCACCCACCAGCCAGGACACACAAGGACTGACCCTGAGGAAGACTAGGGACCACCCACCAGCCTGGACACACAAGGACTGACCCTGAGGAAGACTAGGACCACCCACCAGCCTGGACACACAAGGACTGACCCTGAGGATGGTCAGAGAACCACCCACCAGCCTGGACACACAAGGACTGATCCTGAGGAAGACTAGGACCACCCACCAGCCTGGACACACAAGGACTGACCCTGAGGAAACTGGGGACCACCCACCAGCCTGGACACACAAGGACTGACCCTGAGGAAGACTGGGGACCACCCACCAGCCTGGACACACAAGGACTGACCCTGAGGAAACTGGGGACCACCCACCAGCCTGGACACACAAGGACTGACCCTGAGGAAGACTAGGACCACCCACCAGCCTGGACACACAAGGACTGACCCTGAGGAAGACTAGGGACCACCCACCAGCCTGGACACACAAGGACTGACCCTGAGGAAGACTAGGACCACCCACCAGCCTGGACACACAAGGACTGACCCCGAGGAAGACTAGGGACCACCCACCAGCCTGGACACACAGGACAGACCCTGAGGAAGGCCAGGGGACCACCCACCGGCCTGGACACAAAAGAACTAACCCTGAGGATGGTCAGAGGACCACCCACCAAACTGAACACACAGGACGGACCCAGAGGAAGCCAGGTGACCACCCACCAGCCAGGACACACAGGATGACCCTGAGGATGCAAGGTGACCACCCACCAGCCTGGACACACAGGATGACCCTGGCGATGCCCTCTACATCCCCCTTGCCCTCGGCGTCTCCCACCCAGCACCCGGGCACTTACTCTGAGGAGGCCTGTCCCACGGGAGGAGCAGTGAAATTGAACAGGGTGACCTCATCGAAACACAAGATGGAGAAGCTGCCCCCCACCACCACGTCCCCCGGTCGGTCGAAACGGGAGCTCGAGCCTGGCAGGCGCCAGCTGAATGGCCCAGAGAGGGTGATGCTGCGGTGAGGGCCCAGGACGGCAGGCAGCAGTGCCCACAGCCACATGCCCGCAGGGTCAGGACGGCCAGTGCCGTGGCAGCCCCCGTGTGGAACTGTGTCCTGCAGTGACAGCGCCTTTTACCTGGATCTGCCTGGACCAGGCGCCTGGGCTGAGGCTCATCTGCACCAGCAGCCTCCAGGCCCTGGGGAGTCGGGACCCAAGCTGCAATGGGGGGTCACCAAGCCCCACGCCTATTACAAGTTTCTCTCTCCTCCCCTGGCTCCCCGGCGCCCTGCGGCAGGGGCTGGGCTCTGGCGTCCTCTGTCCGCCTGGGAGGGCCCCCTGGGTCCTGCTTGCTTTCTGAGGGATTGCAGGCCCAGGAGCAGCTGCTCTGGGTCCCCAGGACACTGCTCTGCAGAGGGGCCCAGGAGGCCCAAAGCCCTGAACCCGGAGCGTGTGAGCCCTGGAGAGGGGCGTGTCCTCCAGCTGCAGGTGGCCAGGCCCAGCAGGCAGCAGCAGGGCTCCTTGGGATCCAAGGCCCTCAGCGCCCACTCTGAGGCCAGGGCCCAGGTCCAGGCAGGAGGGAGGCTGGGCTGGTTGAGGCTGGACGGGCGCAGCCTGGGGCGCTCTGGAGAAGAAGGCTGCCCTGCGACCTTGGAGGCAGGGAGGCAGTTGGCACCCGGTGAGGCCGGGTCACACCAGCAGGGTGGGGTATGGTGGTGGACACAGGGCCCCCGTCCCTTGCTGGTCACTGGTGGGGACAGGGATGGTGCCGCCCCTCTGAGGCAGCACTGCAGATCCTCCAAATGACACCCAGGTGTGGCGGCTCGGCCTGGCCCCTTCCCACTGCACACCCTGGGCTGGACATCCCAGGGCTCAGGAACTCCGTAGCCACTACAGAGCACGAGGGGGGACCAGATGTCCACGGGCCGGCCTGCAGTGTCCACTGGTCAGGGGGCCTCCAATGGAAGGGCATCGTCCAGGAGAGGAGCGGGGTGCTGAAGCTGCTCCACCTGCCCACACCAGAATCACCCAGGTCCAAGAAGACACGTCAGCCACCTACACTGACCACACTGCCCTGCAGTCTCTTGAACAGGCAGCTCCACAGGGACAGAGCTCGGTCAGTGCTGACCAGAGGCTGTAAGTGTTGCAGAGGGGCCCTGGGGGCCATCGGGGTCATGGAGCCGTGCTGGCAATCGGCAGGAGCCAGGCGGCACTGCTGGACACCGCTGACCCTGGGCAACAGTTCACAATCACCCTGTAATGAGTGTACTGGTCCCTACAGCAGTGGAGACAGCTGTCCCTAATCCCATAGGGGGAACTAAGACAGGGGCCGCTCGTTTAGATCAATGTAGTAGCGCCAGATGTCCCTTCCTCCCTCCCCATCACAATAGTACACCTGGGGATGATGTGGACAGTAACACAGAAGTCGTCCCACTTGGTGACCTTGAACAGCTGAGGGGCCAGGCATGGAGTTACTCCTGACGTCCAAGCAAACCATGTTCCCTCGGGGGCCGCAGCATGCTGCTCATGTGGGCCTGAGGAAGTCCCAAGGGCTGCAGTGGACGTGCAAGAATAAGCAGGAGAGAAAACATGATTCACGTGTTTCAGTCTTATCTTTGGAGGGTGGTGGGAGTCTCTGAGGGCTGTCCCTTTTCTGTTGTCTTGCCTCAGATGTGATCGATCCACATTGTGAGCAAGTCTCCTCCATTTCAGCCGGGCATTTGTCCGTTTTCTGGAAACACTTTCACAGATGTAGTCTCCTGGCTGGAATGGGTGTTGGAAACCGTGGTCTCTTGGGCTGCTCTCTCCTAAGTTGAGCCTGTTGGAGAGACTTCACCACAGGTTGGAGCAGGGGCAGGTTCTTGGTAAGGGTGGAGGAAGGGCTCCGGAAGCATTAACATTTCAATCTCTTGGACGTCGTTGGCCTCCAACTTCCTGGACCCAAACCGGCCTTTATTTTTAACCCAATTACCTGTCTATATTGACTGTCTTTTGATTTCTTTTATTATTACCCCTCTAATTTTAGGGACATCTTACTACTGTAAGGAAAACAGGCGATGAGCGCTCTTGATGCTTCAAGCTGAGGGAGGCCACAAGGGATGGAGCAAGCACTTTGGACCCCCTTCTTAGAAATTGAGGCTGTCTGGGGTAAACGTCTGGTTCCATGAAAGGACAAAAAGATATGAATACTGAAATGAGAGTGATACAAAATAAATATTGTAGCATCTGGAACACGTCAGTGAGTATCATGAAGATGACAGAAATCGATAATCTCTCACCAGGAGAGATTATCTGTTCCCATAACAAGGCCTAACAGAGTCTAACAAGCCTGGAGAGGATAAGGCCTTCATTTGTAAATCTTTAGCACTGTCGGACTTACCAGGAATGTAAACACAGCGTTTAGTTCAGTTATCTAATGTCATCTGATGTTTGTAAAATATCTATTTGTTGGCATGATCTCTTTGTTTACTAGAGATCCCTTTACTTTTGTTACCTGGGCTACAGAATCATGCTAGCAAACACTGATGGAGTCTACCTGCACTGGAGGTTAGGAGGATCTGTAGGCCTTAAACTGACTAAAAACGTATAACTCTAGTAGTTCCTCTTGATAGTTGTCAGGCATTTCTGTCTAAGGATCTCTTTTGTCTCCTCCAGTTTTACTTATTTTGGGGGCTAACACAAGTGTACATCTCAAGGTACATTAAAGTAACTATTGTTTAGATTTTTAAATGTCCGTTAATGACTGTGTTTTGGTTTTAACTGTTTTGCTAGGTGCTTAAGATCAAGCTGGTCAAATTGACCTTGTTCCTGTCTGCTGTTAAGGGTCAGCTGAGTTCCCACAGGGTTACTCTTGGGGAACTTGAGAGCAGCTTCTTAGCTCCTTTAGTGCCATTACCTGGCAGGGTCTCCTTGACGAGGTGGCTTTTGGAAGCATCAGGGATGTCTCCCTTTCCCAAGGAACCTCCTCTGCAGCAGGTGCACTGATTGGCCTTTTATCCTCCAGTGCTCTCATTAATCCCCCTGATCCGGAGGTCGTGTGGCCCAGAGTTGCAGAGTTCCTTAGAGAAGTTCTCTTGTTCCCTGGGTTCAGGCTGACTCTGAGGGAAAGAGCCAAATACTGATTCTCTTGGCCCTTTTATTTTAATCTCAGTCTATAAATGTGATCTTAAACTTCCAGCATTCAGTCTCCCCAGTCGTACAGTAAGAGTGCTGGGCTTTTACTCTAATGTCTATGACTTGACAGTCATTTACCCACATTTAATAATTGGGGTCTATATTATCTGTCCTATACATGATGGCTTATGATTTCAAATTAACTCAATTTTTTTGTTTTTGAAGCATTACTTCAGCAAAACACTAATCCAGCAACAGTTAAAGAGTTTACAAGGCAAATACAAAATGGAATTAACAGCAGTGAAAGCAAATTTCCTTGTGTAATCGCTATCTTGAATTTTGGCTAAGCTATATATTATATCCCCTGTTGGAGATCACAGTCATTTTACAACAAAAACCAATTGTTTGAATATGACTTTGAATGAGATGAAGTCTGGCTTATTCTGGAGCCACTGTAACATGTAGTAAGGTGGGAGGCAGGGCCTTATCTCAGGTAAGGGGGGCTCTTCATAAATCTTAGGTAGAGTGGTCAAGTTCTCAAGTTGCTCTTTGTCTTCTTTTTAAATACCATTTTATAAATTTTCATATATTATTTCCTAAGTCTATATGAATGTTAGTTAACACAGTACAATATTACATCTTAAAAGCGGAGAGAGTTTTAACTTTCCTTTTGCGTAATAAAGTGACAAAATGCTTTCCTGTTTCATGATATTAACATTTAAACAGAGCAGGCGCTCATTATCTTTTAGAAATACATTTACATTTTTGTCCCAGTGTAGAAGGTGACATAAGGTTCAGGTCCAGATACAGAACACTAAATGCTATAAATAAACCCCCAATAAAATTTTCTATTCTGATAAGTTTAAAATTACCATTACAACCTTACATTGGAGAACACCAGCTTGATAAAATGTTCCTTTAAACCATTCCCTATAAAGATTTTATACCCAGAAGATATGAACACATTTAATATATAAAGAAGAGTAATAGCATTACAATTACATTAATATCTTTATATTAACCAAGTTGAGTTTTTAAAGAAAATTTACACTTTGGAATGTGGTACAATGCTCCAAAATAACAGGCGCTGTTTAACCAGAGCTGTACAAACTCCAATTTTTATGAGCAGCTCTTCTAGAGAATAAAATTAGCAGGCATGATGCTAACAGAAAATTGATATTTTAAGAATTATTTGTCATTTTACATATGGACTGAACTTTGGTTTATATCAGTGCATTAATATTTGACCTTACAGAATAAGCTCGATTAGTTCACTGTTGTTTAATTATACGTACACACAAACTTTTTAAATTTACCCTTAATTTATGCTTTTTAATCCCTTAATTAGACACTCTTGTTGTTTACATACATGTACTATACTTTTATTTTATCACATAACGATTTTCTTACCTAGAAACAATTTTTACTAATTATATTTTTATACTTAGAACCATTTAAATTTTTAAATCTGTTGATCCCCTTTTTAAAATTTATATTTTGAAACAACCCTTGTAAATTTCTGAATTGAGATTAATTACTCCATTTTCATAAGGTGAAATACTTGGGTATTTATAGAACTCTATTTAAATATAGTTCATACTTTTGGACCCTTTATATAGAATAATACCTGTGGAGACTTTTAGTAACCTTGTTTTCTATGAACACAAAGTCATTTTAAACCATCTTTTTATTTACCAATTTATGAAAGCACCAAAATTGTTTAAGTATGTTACCCTGTGGAATTTAAGGAGTTTGAGTACTGGATGTTATCTTTCACAGTTAACATTTGAACTCCTGAAATCAATCCATGATTAATCCCATATATGTCAAATCTAGTTTAGTTTTTTTAAAAAAATGCCAAGATATCACAGAAGTGTATTGGACAGCATCAACCATTTGTTCCCAGTTGACGAAAAATTTAGAAACCACAGATATTAGACATTTTATAAAATTAACATATTACTAGTTGTGTGACCACCTAGAAAAACTTGTGAGTTAGCAAGTTTTAAAGACAGCTTTTCTTTTCATTGTTTACCCAATTTAAATTGAACCTTCAAAATCATGTGAAGTTATGGTATTTGGATCCTTCTTTTTTATTATTTTAATTGATGAGCTCACATGTCAATTTGGAACCAAACATATGTGGACATGATAATACACATATACATAAAAGAGATGGACAAAGGCCTCATAACTTATATTTTAAAACCCCTTAGACTGAGAGTTGACCCTTATAAACTGGCCTCTGAATGAAACAGAGCATTAAGAAAACTTTATACTTCAATAAAATAGGTCTGATCAAAAATTAACTTAGGTGCACCAGATCAAAAATTATGAGCTCAAAAAACTAGAATTTTAAGTCTTTTTCGCCTGATATGGTCCCTCTCATCACAGATGAAAAGAATTAAGAGAACATAGACAAGGTTGTGCCCTATCCCTCCCTGAAGGAGATTCCCGAGGAGACAGCAAGGGAGCTGCTTCCACTGGTCTCCTGGGAGAGCCCCTCAGGTGGGGTCTTGTTCTACCCGGTTTTCCTGGTCTCTTGGATGGCAGCCATCAAAATGTTAGCCTGGCACTTTGGTTGACCAACTGCAATAGTTGGAAGTTTCTATTGGCAGCAGTTTACATTTTAATGTAAGCTTTAGTGAACATGGTTAAAAAGCTAGTTAGCCATTTTTTTCCAAATTTGACTATAAAACATTTGATCAGGATGTCCAGGCTGCCCAAAGACAATGTGGTGGTCCTGGAGGAGGCCATCTGACCTCGAAAGCTGGCCATTCTCTCTCAGAGAATTGAGGGAGAGAAAAGATGTCACAGCAGGTCCTGTGGACTCGGCCCTTCTCTGGAATTCCTGGAAATTGGTCAATATGCGTTGAAGGGTGTGCAGGACCAACACGAGGGAGACCGACCCACGTCCACACTCAAGGCAGCAAAAAACAGAAAAGGACAAACAAAAACGTCCCAGTAGCCGGTGTTCCCGAGTTCCCCGAGAGTGAGCATCCCAGGCGGCCGCAGGCCGGGTTGGCCACGGAGGGAAGGAGCCTGCGCCACCGAGATGGCCTTGGAGGCTACTTCCCTTTCTCCACCAGGTGCGAGTCCCGATGTGGTCAAAGAGGGACTCTCCGCGGGAAACCAGGGCGGTGGGAGGAGGAATCCGCGGCCCCTGCTAACGTGGCCATCACTGAACTGTTCTTCCAGGAGAAGGGCATTCGCTGCGCCCCGACGTGTCCCCGGCGTCACCAGCACCCGCGAGCTCACTGGGGTTCGCGCTCAGGACGGGGGACCTGCTGGCACACAGCGGAGGGCGCAGCTCAGAACAGTCCCAGGACCCAACATCCGACTGAAAACCCGAGGCTGGACAAACGCCCGACGCCGCCCAGCCACGCACGCTCGGACGAAGCCATCGCCCCGGTGTTGGGTTCCAACCAGCCACAGCGGGACAGGGCCTCCAGGGACCGGCAACCCGGGACGCGGTCGGCTTCGTGGACTCACCGGACTTGGGAGGACAAGGAGTGGGGCTCGGGCGCTCTAATTCAGCCTGCGGAAGGCACGAGGCGCGATGCAGCGAGGCAGGGCATCCGGCCACAGAGGCGCGGCCGCCGCCCTGGCCACGAGGGCAGTGGGCGCCAGTGGACTGCGCTGGGCAAGGGTGAGCGCCCGCGCGGTGAACCAAAAGGCTGGCGACAGCGGCGGCGCGGCCACCGAGAACACCCGCGCACGGATCGACTAGCTGAGCGGCAACCGAGTGAGAGTGCGCGAGAGAAAACGGTGCCGCTGGGCTCCTGCAAAGGACCGCAACTGGCCTGGACGCCAGCGACGAATTTCCGCTATGGCCCTCCGTGGTGCTGTCACCGAGAATCTGGAGACACGAAGACAAGAGTGGTACTGCGCCCCAGGCTCAGTGCAGATGTGTGCTCTGGCAGAAAACCGTCGGGGGCGCGCTGCTGGTCAGAGAGCCACTGGGAACGCCGGGAACTTGGACCAGGAACGTGGTGCCAGCGGGCCTGGGACAGAGAAAGGGACCGTCGAGGGTGCAGAGAACCGCGATGCCACCTGCGGGCGGGCGCTGGACCCGCCTAGGGCCCCGCACATAGCGGACGCCTTTGTCCAGGCCAAAGGCAACTATGGCCTCTGGCTCCATCAGCGGTGCAGCGGGTAAAACTAGGCCAGCGCTGAGAAGGGAGCGGCAATTCCATGAACCTGGGCTGGTTTCAGAATGGGACAGGTGTTCCAGAGAGACATCGTGCACAGAACTTTCACAGATGAGAAGCTCCAGGTTACCAGTCCTGCAGGATGCACGGCACCTCGGGTTATGATGCAGCTGAGACTGAAACATGGGACCTCATGGGGAGGAATGTTTGGAGAGAAGGTAGAGATTAATTCTGCAGTCTTGACTTGGATTCTCAGCTGCCTGTTTTGTTTCTCTACTGCTGAATGCCTAAGTAAGAAGGAGTAAGTGGAAGAGAGAGAGACAGAGAGAGAGGGAGAGAGAGAGAGAGAGAGAGAGAGAGAGAGAGAGAGAGAGGAGGCTTTAGACTTTAAATATCAAATAACCAAATATGGTTCAGAATCAAATTCTTATCTCAACCTTTAATAGACTTAAGTGTCATTTAAGTTTTCTAAGCCACAGGTGGTAGTCATTGTTCAATCTGTGAAGTGAGGACCAAGATCGTTCAAATTTCAAAAAGTAGCTTTTAGGATTGTAAGAAATCATACAGGTGACTGGATCAGCTGCTGGGAGGCTGAGATAGAAGGAGTGAATGTTTGGAGCCAGGCTGAGCAACTGAGAGAGACCCTGTCTCCAAAGGATTAAAAACCTAGGAGATATAGCTTTAGTATAAGTGCTCTGTCTTCCATTCCCAGTAGTGGAGAAGAAAAAAGGAATTAAAAGTAAAGTGACAGTTCCTGAGACATAATACAACTAGTAACCTTCGAAAAGATAGAATCATCCTTATGTGGTCAAACTGTTAACACCAGAAGCAAAACCCCAATGAAGGACCAATGCATACCTGTGACCCTTTAAAGATCGCCCAAAATGTAAGAGGATTTTTTACATCCTTGTACCAGATCCGCATTATTTTTTTTTTCTCTTTGAGAAAGGGTGTTCCTAAATTTTCCTGCTCTTCTAGAACTTGAAATTCTCCCACCTCAGCCTTCTGAATAGCTGGGATCACAAGCATGGCCCACTGCTGCTTGGCTATCAGGTTCACTTAAAAATGGACAGAAACATACATTATTTAGCATCTCATAGGTCCACAGTCTTCTCTGTTTTACCTTCAATGTCATAAACCTTCCACAAATATTCACTTAAGCATATACAGACTGCTTACTTTTGACAGCTATTCTGAAAATAGCTGCCAATTTGGCACGTTCTCTTTCAAATATGGAAATTTTTTTTAAAAAGTTACCTGGAATGTGGAACTACCTAATAATGTGCTTATTAGGGACTGGGAAGGGTATGAGGGAAGATGGTAGAAGAGTGGATGGAAGCAGCAATGCACTCCGTATGTATGTGTGGAAATATAACATGAATCCCTTCCATGTGTACAGTGCTTACGTGTCAATAAACAAATTTTAAAATCACCACATACAAAAAAAAAAAAAGAAAAGAAAAGGACAAACAAACACAGAACAGGTAAGACACCAAAGACAATGACAAGTGCCCACTCCTGATTTCTGCCCAGAGGGCCTGGGAACGACTTGCCAGTCCCGGACTCGAGAAGTAATGCTGCGTCCAGCCTTCCTCAGAGTCCCCAGATGCGGGTCCACCAGAAACAGACTGACTCGTCCCCGGGGGGCAGAAACAGGTGACTCTGGGAGAATTTAGCTCAGTCCTGGGTTGGGAATCCACACACCATGCAGCCTGGGGCTGAGGAACGTCACCCAGAGGCCTTCCCTAGGAGCACCGCTGTGGCCTCTCCCCTCCACAGGAGTTCCCAGGTCAGGGGTGGGCGGTGGTTACCCACCAGGCAGCCAGGATCTCGCTGGAGCCTCCAAATGTTATGGGGTCAACTTAAGAACAGACCGATCACCACTAAGAAGTCCAACATTGAGAGTCTTTATTAAGCCGGCCGGCTGACTGTCTCACAAGATGCCCCCCAAAATGGCTATCGGGAGAACAGCCCAGACCACAGGGTTGCAGGGGTTCTTATACCAAAAACCACATCAATCCAAAGTGTCTGTTGCTGTGATTCAACATTACAAACTAACATCGTGGGATCGGAACTCGTCAGCAGAGGGTGAAGTGGGTTAAATGACCTCAGTAGGTACAAACTAAAGAATGGTTACAACACCTAGACAATGGCTGTTGAGAGCACCATTGACATGCTACATTGTTTAGGAAACTGGGAATGCAACAGAATAATTTTTCATTTTAGGAGAATTGCCATTTCCACATTTTGTATTGCCAAAATGTCATGCTAAGCAACTGTAGATGGGTACACAGGCGGGGGACTTCCCATGGGAGAAGGATTTCCTACATAAATGAAAATATCAGACAAATGTAGTTAGCAGTATGAACCATGTCTTTTGCTGCAAGAAATATCTTAGAAGCAATGGGATATGACGATACATTATGGACATTTAGTAGAAATCAACACTTTATTGTCTGACCACCCAGAAAACGGTTTGTGAGTTGGAATTTTAAGCATATATTCCTTTTGACTGATTGCTTCAATTATATTCTTTGGATCCATCTCTTTATTTAAATTTTAATTGTTGCATGCTTATTTGTCCAAATGCCAATTCTGAGACCACACAATAACACATACAACCAACAACACAATAAACAGGTGTGCACACACACCAAAAGGAAAGGAAGCAGATTTTGTGACTATTTTATTTGGAGCCCCCAGGTAGGAGGCAGTGTGATTGATAAAGATTAAGCCTCTATTCAATTTAACCTATTAGAAATTAAATTAGAGCCCAGCAGACTCTGATATTATGACGTAATCATGGGACAGGCCTGTCCAACTGGAGACACCAGCTATGAAACCCAGCAGCCAAGATGGACACTGACATCAAAGGTTTCAGGTAGCGGCTCTCTGTCCTCCGTGGTTATCAGACTCATTCCCAACAAGACCACGTCTCTGTCCTCCTTAGGACTCATTAAAGGAATTTTTGAATGTATTCAAGAGCAAACCCTGGAGAAACTGGCTTCTGAACAAAGAGGGTAAACTTTTAGAGTTAGAAAAAATAATACTGACCAGAAAATACATTAATATGTATAGAATTTCAAAAAGCAGGAGTTTTCTTAAAAAAATTTAAATGGCCTCAATGCTAACATCACCATCAGGTCGGAGTGTGCTTTTCACAAAGATAAGAGTCAGTTAAGATCTCAACAACGTGGAATTCTGTGAGGGCCTCAGGAAAGAAATTTAAAATCCTGGCTGAAGAACGCATGCGCACTCAGAACCCTCACTTCTCTCTTTCTGTGCTCGGCTTTGGGAGGAACTGGCTATAAAGCAGCTGGAAACAGGTGAGAGGCCAGCCACGCCCTGTGAATGTAGAAGGGGACACTTTCCCTCTTGTCTTCACACGATCTCGCAGGCCTTGTAAACCCTGCAGCTCTGTAACTCACAGTGTTACATGTGAGCCTAGGAGAGATGAGAGCCAGCAGAAGCCAAGAGGGAAGGGAAGTGGGGCGATGCTCTTCCTCTGGGAGACCTTCTCTTCAGCGGGTGACCTAGTCCACGTGCTCTCTGCACAGGCTTGCTCCAGCTGCGAGCCTACCTTCAACCCGGGTGCCCGTCGCCCACGACGTTACACTGCACTCCTTCTGCAGGAAACCAGGGGCAGGTTGTAGTAGTCAGTGCACACTTCCTGACACGTGCTCTCTGCCACACTGCCGCTCTTCCTCAGCAGAGCCCTAAGCACAGACACGCCCTGACCCTTTCTGAGGACCCTGCGTTTCCCACGTCTCACCTGCCTCTGACCACTGCCCCTCCACCTCACCTGCGAGGGATTTTGTGGCTTCTACAGTGCAACTCCGGGAGTGGACCTGTTCTAATGGCTGCAGAAAGTTCCCCTGTGTCCTGATCCCTAGGGCCACCAACTGTCACAACCAGCTTGACCGACCTGCCCAGTCCACAAGGGGTGAGGCGGGACTGGAAGATAAAGACTCAGAGACACAGCTCTTGAAGACTAAGCTGGGGTCAGGTGGAGCTCTGCCCTCTGATGGAGATGCAGCTCTAAAGAGTCTCACCAGCAATCTTTATGCATACAGGTCTCATTTCAGGTTAAAGACCATGCAACAGTGATTCTTTCTACTCAGCAACGTCACAGAGACCAGGACATCCCTGCAGCTTTTCCCAGTCGCAATCCATAGTGCAGAGTGCACCGTGAGGAGCTTGGTGCGGCTCTCAGGAAAGCCTGTTGTTAAAGTCACTGTAAGGTGGCAGGGACCCGGGAAGCGAGCTGCTGAGACACTGTGGCTGTCTAGCTTGAGAGTTCCTTCCTTCCCGGAGCTGCGAGCCTGAGGTCAAGGTCAGAGCCCACAGGACCCTTGCACAGCCTCCTCACGCAGGGCACTGCCACAGCAGCTGGGCATCCTGTGGCCTTGCACAGGAACACCCCCAGGCACCAGGCACGCCACACCATGAGGCCACCAGAGACCCCAGTCCCAGTCACTGCTGGACCAACCTCTGTCACTGCTCTCCACTCACCACCTCAGGGGACACTTGTACCCTGTCACAGCACCTCAGGGGACACTCAGGACACCTGTCAAAGGACACTAGAAGACATGCATGACCATGTCACACCACCTCATGGGACAACAATGACCCCTATCCCACAGCGAAACAGGGAACATTCATGACAATTAGAACGTGGCCACACAGGGGACACGCGTGGCACCTGTCACTAGCACTCCAGGGACACTAGGGATGCCCGTCACCACCTTCTCCAAAAGTGTCAAAATTCTACAGAATAAAACGTCACTTCCGCCCCCACAACAAGGAAAGCCTGCTGGGTGGCACTGTGCCTCCTCAGGCCACAGGACAAACGCGACCTGCAGACGTAGTGCCCTTGGAGGCACCTGAGGTGGACCTCCGTGAGGTTTCCGTGATGCCCGCAGAAGGGGACACAGCAGGGGACAAGGGGACAGTTCAAGTCACCGCCTGGGAGAAATCACCACAGGGAAAGGGCCTGGGTGGACTCGGGGCCCAGGGATCCGGCGGAGGCTTGGCAGGCGGGCTCCCCACCCCTCTGGCCTCACATCCTCTCAGGAGGACAACGAGGCAGCCGGGGGACACGTGGCTGGGGCCACAGGGTGGGGGACCGGACACGAGAGGGACCTGCCTGCGTCCACGGCGTCCCCACCTGGGCACAGGGGACGAATGCTGGGCTGGCTGCAACGGGAGTCGTGGTCGGGAGTCGCCAGTCCTTCAGGGAGGGTTGAGAACGGGCGACGCACACGGGAGGGACACTGGGCCAGGGCTGCACGTCCACCCCGCACACCGTCCTCACGGCGGCTCTGCCACACTGACCGATGGAGACCAGCCCCGCCTCACACCACGTGCCCAGCCTGGCCATCCTGGACCAGGGTGCCTGCCCACCCTGCCCACGGGGCTGGACACTGAGCACAGCTGCGGCCACAGCCACGCCCACGTCGCTTCCTGCACTGCTGGCTGCCCACACGTCCCCTCCTCATGGGGACAGCCAAGACACCAGGACGTCACCACCGTCCTCGCCTGTGCACCGGGCGTTCCGCTTCACCACGCCGACCCTGACACAGAGCTCAGCCCGCCTCGTCCTCCCTGTGGGCTCATGTGCGTCATGACGTAGAGGTGCGCCCTCCCCACAGTGGACCTGACCGCCGACACCAGAACAGCTGCACCTGGGTCCTCGCCCGCTCCCGCCTCCCTGCCCCATGCAGCCCCACCCCGCTGTCCTGCCCGCGCCCAGCCATGCTCCGTCCAGGGCTCAGGCCACCTGTGCTCCTATGTCTGGGCCCTTCAGCAGCAGTGTGCAGAGCCCGTCCTGCCGTGCTGGGCACCACCGCTTCCTCCTCAGGGCCAGGACCTTCCTGGGACGGGCAGCCACGTGCAGCCTGCCCCTCCCGGGACATGGACGTGGACCTGGCTCCCACCGCTGGGTCTGAGGCTTCCCTGACCCTCGCTCTCCCTGTGGGGGACAGGTGCTCAGTCTCCCACGCCCTGTGCAGCAGTGGGACCACCAGGCCCTGGGAGCTCCGCGTCCACCTTTCCAGGAAGTGCCAGACGGGTCCTCCCTGCGTCCACCAGCCTGCAGGGGTCTGACGCCTGCCCCTCCCACAGTGCTCCTCCTGCTGCTGCGGCCGCCCACTTCAGCCCGTTTCTGCCTCTTGTCACTGTGAAACCTCGAGCACTGAGCACACACAGGACCGTCCACCACGGCCCCGGGCCCACCCTCCATGATGGCCGTCGGCACCCTGTTGAGTCCTCCCCTCTCAGGGCCCCTCTGGTGTCCAGCGCTCACAGAAGTGCTGAGCCCGGTACGCCCGGCCCCGGTGTCCTCTGCCCTGGGCGTCCAGGTGCTGGTCTGCGGGAAGCCCTCCTGCGGGGCCCCGGGGCCCTGCCTGTCCCGCTGCGTCCCCATCCGGGCCTCAGCCAGGCCGGGGTGCTCTGCTCAGTCCTCAGCAGGATGATGTAGCACTTGGGGAGGAAGATGCCCCCCAGGAGTCCCGCCGTGGAGGCCAGGATGGAGAAGACCTCCACGGCCACGGTGGACTTGCCCCGGGCACTGTGGTACAGGGGCAGGAAGGCCAGCCAGACGCTGCAGAAGAGCAGCATGCCGAAGGTCAGGAGCCTGGTCTCGTTGAAGGCAGCAGGCAGGCCCCTGGCCAGGAAGGCCACAGAGAAGGTGGCCCCCGCCAGGAGGCCCAGGTAGCCCAGCACGCAGGAGAAGGCCAGGCCGGAGCCCTCCTGGCAGCGCAGGACCACCAGCCTGGGCTCCGAGCGCACGTCCCTGTCTGGGAACGGCGGGGAGGTGCCCAGCCACAGCCCGCACAGAGCCACCTGCGTCAGGGAGGCCACGAGGACCAGTGAGGAGGAGGCACGGGGGCCCAGGCACGCCCGCGCCCTGGACCCGGGCCTGGTGACCCTGAAGGCCAGGGCCACGGTCAGCGTCTTGGCCAGGACGCAGGAGACGGCCACGGTGAACAGCACGGCGAAGGTGGTCTGGCGCAGGAGGCAGGCGACGGCGGTGGGGCGGCCCAGGAAGAGCAGGGGACACAGGGCGCACAGTGCCAGGGAGGCCAGCAGCGTGTGGCTCAGGGCCCTGTTGTTGGCCCTGACCACGGGCGAGTCCCGGTGCCGCAGGAACAGCCCGAGGACCAGCAGCGCCAGGCCGGCCAGGCCGACCGCCGCAGCGGCCAGCGCCAGTCCCAGGGGCTCCTCAAAGGCCAGGAAGGCCTCTGTCCTGGGCAGGCAGCGGTCTCTGGCCGGGCTCGGGTACTGCTCCTCGGGGCAGGGAAGGCAGCGCGGCACGTCTGTGGGACACAGGCCGAGGCCACCGCGGTCACACCACCGCCTTCCACGGACGGCGCTCGGTCACCCGAATGGGCGGCCAACTCAGACGGGGCAGGGGCCACAGGTACCACCTGGACAGTCTCCCCAGCCGGGCAGGAACTGACCTCGGGAAGGGCCCTGGGCTCACCCTGTCCCCAGGATCCACGTGAGCAGGTCCTAACCCAGCACCTCAGGACAGGCCTGTGCTGAGACGGGGACAGTGCAGACCAGGAGGGCCAGGGGGAGGGCTTGCGCCTGCTGCCTGCTGTCCTCTGGGAAGGGGAGGACTACCTGCTGTCCCCTGGGAAGAGGGAGGACTGCCTGCTGTCCCCTGTAAGGGGGAGGACTGCCTGCTGTCCCCTGGGAAGAGGGAGGACTGCCTGTTGTCCCCTGGGAAGGGGGAGGACTGCCTGCTGTCCCCTGGGAAGGGGGAGGACTGCCTGCTGTCCCCTGGGAAGGGGGAGGACTGCCTGCTGTCCCCTGGGAAGGGGGATGACTGCCTGCTGTCCCCTGGGAAGGGGCTGGACTGCCTGCTGTCCCCTGGGAAGGGGGAGGACTGCCTGCTGTCCCCGGGAAGGGGCTGGACTGCCTGCTGTCCCCTGGGAAGGGGAGGACTGCCTGCTGTCCCCTGGGAAGGGGCTGGACTGCCTGCTGTCCCCGGGAAGGGGCTGGACTGCCTGCTGTCCCCTGGGAAGGGGCTGGACTGCCTGCTGTCCTCTGACAAGGGAATGGCACATAGACACCCAGGGAGGACAGAGAGGACAGGAGTCAGTGCCCACAGTGTCCAGCAGGCGGGCAGGTCCTGGCCAACTGTGGGCCCAGACAAGGGTGTGGTCCCGCAGCTCCCTGGACTGGCAACCTGAGAGGCCGGCAGGGCCTTGACGGCCCCTGGGTCCAGGGTCCTCCCTCCCTCACCTGTGTGCTCTGCAAAGTGTCCCTCGGGGCAGGGGCTGCACTCGAAACAGCAGTGGGGGGCTCCCTGTCGGGGGGTCTGGCTGAACCCTGGAACGCAACTCCTGCTGCACACGGAGCTGGGCACCTGGGGACGAAGAGCAGGGAGTCACCAGCGACCCGCCAGGGCACGGGTGGCCAGTGGGGCCTCCTGCCTGCGGAAGCAACCACAGTGCATCCCGCCCACGACACAGGTGTCTCTCTGCCCACCAGAGCCAGATGGGACGGGCCCAGCCCTGCAGTGAGTGAGTGGACCTGCCAAGGGCTCCACCTGGACACCTGGACAAAGGAGCAGAGCTGGCCAGACAGTGTGTAGTGGGCCTTCCCAGGTTCCAGGACCTGCCCTAGACACTGCGGATCTGAGCACACACACCACACACTCACACACAGAAGTGCACACTCACACACTGACCCCAGGCACACTCACACAGAGACACATGCACATTCACACATGCAGACACCGGGGACACTCACACACACAGAACCCATGCACACTCACACAAAACCATGCACACTCACACACACAGACACATGCACACACACACACTCAGAACCCATGCACACTCACACACTGACCCCAGGCACATTCACACACAGACACATGCACCCTCACACACGCTGACCTCGGACACACTCACACACACAGACCCCATGTACACTCACACAGAACCATGCAACTCACACACACAGTCATGCACACACACACACAGAGAACCATGCACACTCACACACACACATGCACCCTCACACACACGCACACTCACACACAGAACCCTGCACACACACACATGCACACTCACACACACGCACACTCACACACATGCACACTCACACACACATGCACACTCACAAACATGCACACTAACACAGAGAACCATGCACACTCACACACACACATGCACACTCACACACACATGCACACTCACACACACATGCACACTCACACACATGCACAGTCACACACATGCAGAACACACTCACACACAGAGACATGCAAGGCCATCCCACACCTACAGCTGAAGATGACTCTCTCCTCTGGGTGGGAACCAGCCTGCCAGGCGGGGCCAGCCGTCCACCACTGAGCTGCCACCCAGTCCTCCTGAGACTGGGCCTCACCACGTGCCCAGGCTGGCGTGGGCTGAGGGATCCTGCTGCCTCAGCCCCTGAGCAGCTGGGATCACGGGGTGGACCCTAGGCCTGGCTGACCCTTCCAGTCACACTCAGCAGAGGCCTGTCCCCTAAGGACTGGGCCACAGGGCTCACCCGCCTGGCTGAAGCTCCCTGGTGCCACCTAGCGCCAAGGACATGTCACGCATGTGCTGGGGACAAGGACCCTGGCCTCCGAGGTTCCCTCCAGCTCCAGTGTTCCAGGACCCCATTCCAAGTACCTGGGAGGCTCACCTGGAGGTTCTCCTGCAGGTGGACGGTCATGCTGCTCCCCGAGGAGCCTCGAGGGTCGATCTGGCCTACGTGGACCAAGTGGAATGAGCCCTCGGGGGTCTTCTGCCCTCGCACAATGTCAAATTTGGACACCAAATCCCCGTTGGCATCAAACGTGACCTCTGTGTCGTCCGGGGTCTTGAAGCGCACCTTCCTGAGGGGCTGGAGCAGCTGGGGAAGGAAGGGCCATGCTGTAGACTGGCCGAGGATGGTCCCTGGGCCTGGCACAAGCCAAGGCCACTGCCCTAGCGCTCAGCGGGCACAGCTCCACGCAGGGCCGACCCGTCGCTGGTCACATGGGCACTAAGCCTGCAGAGTGAGCAGGGCCCACGCACGTCTTAGAGCTTAACTCCGGTTGAAGCAGAGGGAGGTTTCCTACGGATGGTGAGTGTGAGTCCAGAGCACACTTGACGACAAGCCAGCCGCACACCTCACTTGACCCTGTTGCCCTGGATGGAGGAACCCACCCACATGCTCACACCCAGCTCCAGGGCCGCCTGGGCTGGGACAGCCTCAGCCTTCCCATCACACGCCTGGGCAGGCCACCCTGGCGGGGCTTCCAACGCGAGGCTCTGCCCAGTAGAGGGCACGTCCATGGCCTTCTCCCAGGCAGGCTAGGTCCAGCTGCCTGGCCATTCCTGCCTCTCCCCACACTTGGCCTTGCACTCCCACTGTGCCTGCCCTGCCTGCCCCACACCTGCCTGGCAGCCGCTTGCCACCCTCCACCTGAGAGCTCACAGGTCTCCCCAGATAGAGGACCTCCCTGGTCCACACCTCCACCACCCCCAGCTCTGCTCTGTCCCCCTCACAGCACACGGCGGCCCTGGACCCACATGGGCTTCATCTCGCTCTCTGCCCACACCCGACACTCACCACTCAGCACCCGGTGCTCAGCCGAACCGGTCCTGGGCTCTGGAGGGTGTCTGCACACAGCAGAGGCCCAGGCGGCCTGAGAGGACCTGCCCAGGGCACCCCGTCCTCAGCCACAGCACCTTGGGATTCCCTCCATCCAGCAGCCGGCGCAGAGACATCCCCGCTCACCTCAGGTGGGGCCTTTGGCCTGCACCCCAGTGACCAGGTCAACGCCCTCCTGCTGCCTCCTGTCCCAGTGTCCACCAGAAGGAGCTGCTACCCAGGCCTCAGCATCACGCCTTGGTGAGGAAGTCAAATCTCTAGACACCTCCAGACACTGGGACTGGCCAGCAAGGCTGAGGTGACCACTTCTTGGTTCTGCATGGAGGCCAGGAGACTCCTGCCTGACGCCTTCCTCTCTCGGTGGCTGTGCATCCCTGCTCCCAAGGATGACGCTGGGACAGAGACGCGACCGGGAATGGGTTGCCTTGATGGCCCCTGGTGAGCAGCTCTCCTAGGACGCCATCCTCTGCACACAGGCCAGGGGCTGCGGCCCACCCAGCTCACCACCGCCTGCAGGGCTGATCCATGCACTTGGGCACCGTCCTCTCGGTGGAGGTCCCAACAGCCCTGGCCATTGACCTGCTCTCTCCTCTCTTGTGCTGAGTCTCTGGAAATTCACAGGTGGTGCTGGGGCAGCCAGGTAAATTCAGCAGACTCAGCCTTGGACTCCACAGGGAAGAGGGGCTCTGGAAGGTTTCCCTGGGGGTTTACTGGGAGGTTTACCTGGAACTTGAATTCCGCTAGGATCCCGGCTGTGCTAAGGGAGCGACACCGCGGCCCCGTGACTCACCTGTGCTCGGGTGGTGGGGGGCTCTGGGTCCCCTGCAGTGCTCCTGCCAGGGCGCAGACAGCAGGCCTGCGGCTGAGGAGCGAGTCTCCCTCCAGCCCTGCAGTGAGCACACCAGCACCCTCCACCCTCTGCTCACCTGCCAGGGCAGGACATGCCCAGGGTCTGCACGGGCCCCAGCCCAGTGCTCACAGCCCAGCAGGTCCTGGAGGGCGTGGGCGATGCTGTACACGGGGGTGTATGCGATGTCCATTTTCCGAGCCTCCCAGAAAGGGTCCTCGGTGCTTTGCAGACGTTCATTCCCTGAGCAGAGCTGGACACCACTTGCCACTGAGCCATTCTTGGGGGGCCATGTGCACCCAAAGTTGACCTCCCAGAACCTCTCTATGAACATGTCCTCTGGGGTCCGACTCGGGTGCAGGTGAGCCAAGAACTCAGGGAAGCCAGGCACATGGCTACTTTGAAAAATCAGGCTAAAGCCTCCCTGCAGGACCTCAGAGGCACCTGGCATGCTCAGGGCTATGGCCATGTGCAGACTCTCTGAGCTGACCCAGACCTGGCCCGAGATCCGCAGGCCCAGCAAGCCCTGCAGGATGAGCAGGAAGCTCAAGTTGTTGAGGAAGACCAGAACCACCGTGGCAGTGCAGACCTGCATCCTCTGGACAATGGCGTCTGTGTCCTCCAGGGACTGCTGGGCAGGCACGTAGAGATGGGCCTCAATGCAGATGCCAGCCTGGCTCAGCTCCCGGGCAACCAGTGAGCTGGCCTGCTGCCCATAGTCATCATCCTGGGCCAGAATGTCCACCCAGGTCCATCCCAACCGGACCACCAGCTGGGTCACCGCATAACACGATGTGAGGTCACTGGCCAGCGTCCGAAGGAAGGACGGGAACTGGGCCTTGTCACTGAGGATGGGCAGCGTGGATGAGTGACTGACCTGTAGGGAAGGTCCGGGCAGTGGAAGAGAGAAGGTCAGCACCAGGACTCAGGCCAGGCCCCCAGGATTGAAGAGTGGAAGGAGGACAGCCAGAGAGAGGGAGTGGCCAGTGTGCCCCTTAGCCCTGCAGGCATCCCCACGACTGTCCGTGGAAGTCCTGCACCTCAGCAGCAATCCCTGCACACTCGGGGAAGCAGGTCCCCCAAGCTGGAGCAGAGCTGGGGAGTGAGCGTCTTCCGGAAACATGAGTGGCGTCTGCCCGACTGCCCAGGGCGCGTCCACCCCATGCCAAGAGGGGTCTTGTGAGGGTGTGGGGCTGGTGGGAGGAGGCCCCCGTCATGATGGGCAGGACAGGAATGGACCAGCTCAGAGTGCCAGGGACCAGACCTGGAGCCTCAGCCTGGAGAGGAAGCCCACCAGGGACCAGCCTCCAAGAGCAGCCGAGGTGGGGCAGCTCCAGGACCAGAGCCCAGGACACCATGCTGGGACTCCAGGGGACCAGCCCCTCAGTGAGGGGACGCCCGCCCAGCAGGCCCAGAGACTCAGCCCAGTGCAGGACAGAGCAATTCCCACCAACTGGGGCCTTCCACTCCAGGTCGTGGACACCTGCCCAGCAGGGAGGACAAACAGCAGGCTCTGGGAAGCACCGAGGCCCCCAGAGACCACACACAGGCAGCCTTCCGCCAGCGAGCCACACTCACACCCAGGAGGACGGGAGGCACACAGGCCCACACCTGGACGTGGACGGCAAGGGGCACCCGCAGCCAGAGAGCACGGTTCACACGCCCAGGACGGGACGGGCGGCCAGCAGTGGGGACGCTGTACAGGACGCAGCACCCACTGGCAAGGAGAGGAGGGAGGGGCTGATCTGCACCACAGGGAGCCTGCAGGACCCTGGGGA
The DNA here is from genome assembly GCF_902686445.1 of Sciurus carolinensis. Classification (NCBI taxonomy): domain Eukaryota; kingdom Metazoa; phylum Chordata; class Mammalia; order Rodentia; family Sciuridae; genus Sciurus; species Sciurus carolinensis. The sequence continues at coordinate 66,910,978 of NC_062228.1, read as the reverse complement.
GTGAGGACCTGGGGAGCAGAGGTCACACTGGGAAACCCTGGCCAAGCGGACCCACACGGACAGGGCAGGAAGGGCCTGCCTCAGGTGGGGGGCTGGAGCGGCAGCTGCTGGTCTGGGCTGTGCAGGGAGAGCCCTGCTCTCCCACCCTCAGCTGACCACCACACACCCTGAGCTGAGAGCCACTGAGTCACCCACCTCAAGGGCTGAACTGTGGCCAGGATCACCTTCATCACGGTCAGGACTGAGGATGAGGAGGCTGGAGGCCACCAGAGTGTGACTAGGGAAGGGTTGGCAGGTGACACTGTGGCACGAGTCAGGGGCTGCCTGGCCTCAAGTCCAGCTCCTGGATCTGGGTGGGGACTGCCTGGCCTCAAGTCCAGCTCCTGGACATGGGTCGGGAATGCCTGGCCTCAAGTCCAGCTCCTGGACCTGGGTGGGATTGCCTGGCTTCAAGTCCAGCTCCTGGACATGGGTCGGGACTGCCTGGCCTCAAGTCCAGCTCCTGGACCTGGGGTGGGGACTGCCTGGCCTCAAGTCCAGCATCTGGATCTGGGTGGGGATTGCCTGGCCTCAAGTCCAGCTCCTGGACCTGGGTGGGGACTGCCTGGCCTCAAGTCCAGCTCCTGGACCTGGGTGGGGATTGCCTGGCCTCAAGTCCAGCTCCTTGACCTGGGTGGGGTCTGCCTGGCCTGAAGTGCAGCTCCTGGACCTGGGTCGGGACTGCCTGGTCTCAAGTCCAGCTCCTGGATCTGGGGTGGGGTGAGTTGGTTGTGGCCCTATTCCTCCTCTGATCCCCAGCTTCCTCACTGACCATTTGGATTGCACTTGTCTCAAGAGAAGCTTACCTGGAGGACAGTACTGGACAGAGAGCAGGGAGGTACAAGGAACCAGGCACAGAGCAGAGTGGTCAGTACCCTTCCAGACACACTTGCCCTTGCTGCCCTGCTGAGGGTCAGCTCTCGTGAAGGCTCTGGGGAGACTCACCTGGGGAAACTTGTAGAGCCCCAGAAGCCTGGCCATGGCCATGGACAGGACTGACCGCGTGTCCCCGACCACGGCCACCCTGGGCAGGCGGGGTCCGCAGGCGTAGTTGGGGATGGGCTCCTCCTGCCCCGTGAGAAAGCTCATCATCTCAAACACGGCTCCGTGCACTGAGCACCCAGAGTTGCGGATGGAGAAGCCCAGGGTCAGGTTGGGCAGCAGGTGGACGCTCCTGTTGATCTCCTCCACAGCAAACACAAAGCTCTGGGCCACCAGGTAGCTCCACAGGGACAGGCTGAGTGGAAAAGCCCTTGTTCACGCTGCCCAGCGGGCAGACAGCGGGACCGTGTGCCCCTGCCGCTCCCAGGCTGGACGAAGGGCAGGGACAGGCACATGCCCAGGGATCTGATGACCCACAAGCAGCCCCCAGAACCCCTGCAGGGGAGGAAGGGAGGACAAAGCCCACAGCCCTCAGTTGGGCACAGAGGAGGCTGACTGAAGAGTCTCAGAACCTCCAGGAAAGCCACCTCAAATGTCCACCTCACCAAGGGCAGGATCTGGACTCTGAGCTCGTCCCTCCCTGGTGGACCCCTGTGCCAGCGCAGCACAGAGTGCCCACACCACCGTTCACGCTGCTCACTTTAACCTGAGGGCCATGTGAGACACGGAGCCTCCTGGGCCTCCTTTCCAGTCAGGTGGGGAAGGAGGCAGGTCCTGGGGAGGACAGTCGGCATTTTCTTCTGCCCTTTCTGGGCCTGGGCAGGACACCAGAGGCTCTGCCGCTGACCACACCCAGCCCTTGTGTGTTCTGTGTGGAGGCAGGGTCTGGCCCAGTCGCCGGGGTGGTCTTGAAGGGCATCCTCCAGGCTCACGAGCGCCTGGCTGGGGTCCCACACAGCGCCCTCCTGACACGAGGCAGACTTTTAGTAAAGCTGAGCCCACCATTTAAATACGGCCAGGAGGACTGCGCTGGAACCCCGAGAGCAGAGGCAGGCACGATCTGTGTCCGGGGAGGACACAGGACACAGGCAGACAGGACCCACAGGGCCACATGCACAGCAGTGTCACCAGAGGGGTTAATGTCACCTCTGCTGGGGGCCCACCCTGTTCTCACACAGCAGGTGCATGAGACCCGTGCCTGGCCAGTCGGGCCAAAAGGAGGACAGTGAGACAGCACCCAGGCCTCAGAGCCTGGTCAAACCTGGACAGGGAGGGGTTGAGGAGGCTGGGGACCACCCACCAGCCTGGACACACAAGGACTGATCCTGAGGTAACTGTGGACCACCCACCAGCCTGGACACACAAGGACTGACCCTGAGGAAGACTAGGGACCACCCACCAGCCTGGACACACAAGGACTGACCCTGAGGAAGACTAGGACCACCCACCAGCCTGGACACACAAGGACTGACCCTGAGGAAGACTAGGGACCACCCACCACCCAGGACACACAAAGACTGACCCTGAGGAAGACTAGGGACCACCCACCAGCCTGGACACACAAGGACTGACCCTGAGGAAGACTAGGACCACCCACCAGCCTGGACACACAAGGACTGACCCTGAGGATGGTCAGAGGACCACCCACCAGCCTGGACACACAAGGACTGACCCTGAGGAAGACTAGGACCACCCACCAGCCTGGACACACAAGGACTGACCCTGAGGAAGACTGGGGACCACCCACCAGCCTGGACACACAAGGACTGACCCTGAGGAAACTGGAGACCACCCACCAGCCTGGACACACAAGGACTGACCCTGAGGAAGACTAGGACCACCCACCAGCCTGGACACACAAGGACTGACCCTGAGGAAGACTAGGACCACCCACCAGCCTGGATACACAAGGACTGACCCTGAGGAAGACTAGGGACCACCCACCAGCCAGGACACACAAGGACTGACCCTGAGGAAGACTAGGGACCACCCACCAGCCTGGACACACAAGGACTGACCCTGAGGAAGACTAGGACCACCCACCAGCCTGGACACACAAGGTCTGACCCTGAGGAAAACTAGGACCACCCACCAGCCTGGACACACAAGGACTGACCCTGAGGAAGACTGGGGACCACCCACCAGCCTGGACACACAAGGACTGACCCTGAGGAAGACTGGGGACCACCCACCAGCCTGGACACACAAGGACTGACCCTGAGGAAACTGGGGACCACCCACCAGCCTGGACACACAAGGACTGACCCTGAGGAAGACTAGGACCACCCACAAGCCTGGACACACAAGGACTGACCCTGAGGAAGACTAGGACCACCCACCAGCCTGGATACACAAGGACTGACCCTGAGGAAGACTAGGGACCACCCACCAGCCAGGACACACAAGGACTGACCCTGAGGAAGACTAGGGACCACCCACCAGCCTGGACACACAAGGACTGACCCTGAGGAAGACTAGGACCACCCACCAGCCTAGGTACACAAGGACTGACCCTGAGGATGGTCAGAGGACCACCCACCAGCCTGGACACACAAGGACTGACACTGAGGAAGACTAGGACCACCCACCAGCCTGGACACACAAGGACTGAACCTGAGGAAGACTGGGGACCACCCACCAGCCTGGACACACAAGGACTGAGCCTGAGGAAGCCAGGTGACCACCCACCAGCCTGGACACACAAGGACTGAGCCTGAGGAAGACTAGGGACCACCCACCAGCCTGGACACACAAGGACTGACCCTGAGGAAGACTAGGACCACCCACCAGCCTGGACACACAAGGACTGACCCTGAGGAAGACTGGGGACCACCCACCAGCCTGGACACACAGGACAGACCCTGAGGAAGACTAGGACCACCCACCAGCCAGGACACACAAGGACTGACCCTGAGGAAGACTAGGGACCACCCACTAGCCTGGACACACAAGGACTGACCCTGAGGAAGTCTAGGACCACCCACCAGCCTGGACACACAATGACTGATCCCGAGGAAGACTAGGGACCACCCACCAGCCTGGACACACAGGACAGACCCTGAGGAAGACTAGGACCACCCACCAGCCTGGACACACAAGGACTGACCCCGAGGAAGACTAGGACCACCCACCAGCCTGGACACACAGGACAGACCCTGAGGAAGGCCAGGGGACCACCCACCGGCCTGGACACACAAGAACTAACCCTGAGGATGGTCAGAGGACCACCCACCAAACTGAACACACAGGACGGACCCAGAGGAAGCCAGGTGACCACCCACCAGCCAGGACACACAGGATGACCCTGAGGATGCGAGGTGACCACCCACCAGCCTGAACACACAGGATGACCCTGGCGATGCCCTCTACATCCCCCTTGCCCTCGGCGTCTCCCACCCAGCACCCGGGCACTTACTCTGAGGAGGCCTGTCCCACGGGAGGAGCAGTGAAATTGAACAGGGTGACCTCATCGAAACACAAGATGGAGAAGCTGCCCCCCACCACCACGTCCCCCGGTCGGTCGAAACGGGAGCTCGAGCCTGGCAGGCGCCAGCTGAATGGCCCAGAGAGGGTGACGCTGGGGTGAGGGCCCAGGATGGCAGGCAGCAGTGCCCACAGCCACATGCCCGCAGGGTCAGGACGGCCAGTGCCGTGGCAGCCCCCGTGTGGAACTGTGTCCTGCAGTGACAGCGCCTTTTACCTGGATCTACCTGGACCAGGCGCCTGGGCTGAGGCTCATCTGCACCAGCAGCCTCCAGGCCCTGGGGAGTCGGGACCCGAGCTGCAATGGGGGGTCACCAAGCCCCACGCCTATTACAAGTTTCTCTCTCCTCCCCTGGCTCCCCGGCGCCCTGCGGCAGGGGCTGGGCTCTGGCGTCCTCTGTCCGCCTGGGAGGGCCCCCTGGGTCCTGCTTGCTTTCTGAGGGACTGCAGGCCCAGGAGCAGCTGCTCTGGGTCCCCAGGACACTGCTCTGCAGAGGGGCCCAGGAGGCCCAAAGCCCTGAACCCAGAGCGTGTGAGCCCTGGAGAGGGGCGTGTCCTCCAGCTGCAGGTGGCCAGGCCCAGCAGGCAGCAGCAGGGCTCCTTGGGATCCAAGGCCCTCAGCGCCCACTCTGAGGCCAGGGCCCAGGTCCAGGCAGGAGGGAGGCTGGGCTGGTTGAGGCTGGACGGGCGCAGCCTGGGGCGCTCTGGAGAAGAAGGCTGCCCTGCGACCTTGGAGGCAGGGAGGCAGTTGGCACCCGGTGAGGCCGGGTCACACCAGCAGGGTGGGGTATGGTGGTGGACACAGGGCCCCCGTCCCTTGCTGGTCACTGGTGGGGACAGGGATGGTGCCGCCCCTCTGAGGCAGCACTGCAGATCCTCCAAATGACACCCAGGTGTGGCGGCTCGGCCCAGCCCCTTCCCACTGCACACCCTGGGCTGGACATCCCAGGGCTCAGGAACTCCGTAGCCACTACAGAGCACGAGGGGGGACCAGATGTCCACGGGCCGGCCTGCAGTGTCCACTGGTCAGGGGGCCTCCAATGGAAGGGCATCGTCCAGGAGAGGAGCGGGGTGCTGAAGCTGCTCCACCTGCCCACACCAGGATCACCCAGGTCCAAGAAGACACGTCAGCCACCTACGCTGACCACACTGCCCTGCAGCCTCTTGAACAGGCAGCTCCACAGGGACAGAGCTCGGTCAGTGCTGACCAGAGGCTGCAAGTGTTGCAGAGGGGCCCTGGGGGCCATCGGGGTCATGGAGCCGTGCTGGCAATCGGCAGGAGCCAGGCGGCACTGCTGGACACCGCTGACCCTGGGCAACAGTTCACAATCACCCTGTAATGAGTGTACTGGTCCCTACAGCAGTGGAGACAGCTGTCCCTAATCCCATAGGGGGAACTAAGACAGGGGCCGCTCGTTTAGATCAATGTAGTAGCGCCAGATGTCCCTTCCTCCCTCCCCATCACAATAGTACACCTGGGGATGATGTGGACAGTAACACAGAAGTCGTCCCACTTGGTGACCTCGAACAGCTGAAGGGCCAGGCATGGAGTTACTCCTGACATACAAGCAAACCATGTTCCCTCGGGGGCCGCAGCATGCTGCTCATGTGGGCCTGAGGAAATCCCAAGGGCTGCAGTGGACGTGCAAGAATAAGCAGTAGAGAAAACATGATTCACGTGTTTCAGTCTTATCTTTGGAGGGTGGTGGGAGTCTCTGAGGGCTGTCCCTTTTCTGTTGTCTTGCCTCAGATGTGATCGATCCACATTGTGAGCAAGTCTCCTCCATTTCAGCCGGGCATTTGTCCGTTTTCTGGAAACACTTTCACAGATGTAGTCTCCTGGCTGGAATGGGTGTTGGAAACCGTGGTCTCTTGGGCTGCTCTCTCCTAAGTTGAGCCTGTTGGAGAGACTTCACCACAGGTTGGAGCAGGGGCAGGTTCTTGGTAAGGGTGGAGGAAGGGCTCCGGAAGCATTAACATTTCAATCTCTTGGACGTCGTTGGCCTCCAACTTCCTGGACCCAAACCGGCCTTTATTTTTAACCCAATTACCTGTCTATATTGACTGTCTTTTGATTTCTTTTATTATTACCCCTCTAATTTTAGGGACATCTTACTACTGTAAGGAAAACAGGCGATGAGCGCTCTTGATGCTTCAAGCTGAGGGAGGCCACAAGGGATGGAGCAAGCACTTTGGACCCCCTTCTTAGAAATTGAGGCTGTCTGGGGTAAACGTCTGGTTCCATGAAAGGACAAAAAGATATGAATACTGAAATGAGAGTGATACAAAGTAAATATTGTAGCATCTGGAACACGTCAGTGAGTATCATGAAGACGACAGAAATCGATAATCTCTCACCAGGAGAGATTATCTGTTCCCATAACAAGGCCTAACAGAGTCTAACAAGCCTGGAGAGGATAAGGCCTTCATTTGTAAATCTTTAGCACTGTCGGACTTACCAGGAATGTAAACACAGCGTTTAGTTCAGTTATCTAATGTCATCTGATGTTTGTAAAATATCTTTTTGTTGGCATGATCTCTTTGTTTACTAGAGATCCCTTTACTTTTGTTACCTGGGCTACAGAATCATGCTAGCAAACACTGATGGAGTCTACCTGTACTGGAGGTTAGGAGGATCTGTAGGCCTTAAACTGACTAAAAACGTATAACTCTAGTAGTTCCTCTTGATAGTTGTCAGGCATTTCTGTCTAAGGATCTCTTTGTCTCCTCCAGTTTTCCTTATTTTGGGGGCTAACACAAGTGTACATCTCAAGGTACATTAAAGTAACTATTGTTTAGATTTTTAAATGTCCGTTAATGACTGTGTTTTGGTTTTAACTGTTTTGCTAGGTGCTTAAGATCAAGCTGGTCAAATTGACCTTGTTCCTGTCTGCTGTTAAGGGTCAGCTGAGTTCCCACAGGGTTACTCTTGGGGAACTTGAGAGCAACTTCTTAGCTCCTTTAGTGCCATTACCTGGCAGGGTCTCCTTGACGAGGTGGCTTTTGGAAGCATCAGGGATGTCTCCCTTTCCCAAGGACCCTCCTCTGCAGCAGGTGCACTGATTGGCCTTTTATCCTCCAGTGCTCTCATTAATCCCCCTGATCCGGAGGTCGTGTGGCCCAGAGTTGCAGAGTTCCTTAGAGAAGTTCTCTTGTTCCCTGGGTTCAGGCTGACTCTGAGGGAAAGAGCCAAATACTGATTCTCTTGGCCCTTTTATTTTAATCTCAGTCTATAAATGTGATCTTAAACTTCCAGCATTCAGTGTCCCCAGTCGTACAGTAAGAGTGCTGGGCTTTTACTCTAATGTCTATGACTTGACAGTCATTTACCCACATTTAATAATTGGGGTCTATATTATCTGTCCTATACATGATGGCTTATGATTTCAAATTAACTCAATTTTTTTGTTTTTGAAGCATTACTTCAGCAAAACACTAATCCAGCAACAGTTAAAGAGTTTACAAGGCAAATACAAAATGGAATTAACAGCAGTGAAAGCAAATTTCCTTGTGTAATCGCTATCTTGAATTTTGGCTAAGCTATATATTATATCCCCTGTTGGAGATCACAGTCATTTTACAACAAAAACCAATTGTTTGAATATGACTTTGAATGAGATGAAGTCTGGCTTATTCTGGAGCCACTGTAACATGTAGTAAGGTGGGAGGCAGGGCCTTATCTCAGGTAAGGGGGGCTCTTCATAAATCTTAGGTAGAGTGGTCAAGTTCTCAAGTTGCTCTTTGTCTTCTTTTTAAATACCATTTTATAAATTTTCATATATTATTTCCTAAGTCTATATGAATGTTAGTTAACACAGTACAATATTACATCTTAAAAGCGGAGAGAGTTTTAACTTTCCTTTTGCGTAATAAAGTGACAAAATGCTTTCCTGTTTCATGATATTAACATTTAAACAGAGCAGGCGCTCATTATCTTTTAGAAATACATTTACATTTTTGTCCCAGTGTAGAAGGTGACATAAGGTTCAGGTCCAGATACAGAACACTAAATGCTATAAATAAATCCCCAATAAAATTTTCTATTCTGATAAGTTTAAAATTACCATTACAACCTTACATTGGAGAACACCAGCTTGATAAAATGTTCCTTTAAACCATTCCCTATAAAGATTTTTATACCCAGAAGATATGAACACATTTAATATATAAAGAAGAGTAATAGCATTACAATTACATTAATATCTTTATATTAACCAAGTTGAGTTTTTAAAGAAAATTTACACTTTGGAATGTGGTACAATGCTCCAAAATAACAGGCGCTGTTTAACCAGAGCTGTACAAACCCCAATTTTTATGAGCAGCTCTTCTAGAGAATAAAATTAGCAGGCATGATGCTAACAGAAAATTGATATTTTAAGAATTATTTGTCATTTTACATATGGACTGAACTTTGGTTTATATCAGTGCATTAATATTTGACCTTACAGAATAAGCTCGATTAGTTCACTGTTGTTTAATTATACGTACACACAAACTTTTTAAATTTACCCTTAATTTATGCTTTTTAATCCCTTAATTAGACACTCTTGTTGTTTACATACATGTACTATACTTTTATTTTATCACATAACGATTTTCTTACCTAGAAACAATTTTTACTAATTATATTTTTATACTTAGAACCATTTAAATTTTTAAATCTGTTGATCCCCTTTTTAAAATTTATATTTTGAAACAACCCTTGTAAATTTCTGAATTGAGATTAATTACTCCATTTTCATAAGGTGAAATACTTGGGTATTTATAGAACTCTATTTAAATATAGTTCATACTTTTGGACCCTTTATATAGAATAATACCTGTGGAGACTTTTAGTAACCTTGTTTTCTATGAACACAAAGTCATTTTAAACCATCTTTTTATTTACCAATTTATGAAAGCACCAAAATTGTTTAAGTATGTTACCCTGTGGAATTTAAGGAGTTTGAGTACTGGATGTTATCTTTCACAGTTAACATTTGAACTCCTGAAATCAATCCATGATTAATCCCATATATGTCAAATCTAGTTTAGTTTTTTTAAAAAATTGCCAAGATATCACAGAAGTGTATTGGACAGCATCAACCATTTGTTCCCAGTTGACGAAAAATTTAGAAACCACAGATATTAGACATTTTATAAAATTAACATATTACTAGTTGTGTGACCACCTAGAAAAACTTGTGAGTTAGCAAGTTTTAAAGACAGCTTTTCTTTTCATTGTTTACCCAATTTAAATTGAACCTTCAAAATCATGTGAAGTTATGGTATTTGGATCCTTCTTTTTTATTATTTTAATTGATGAGCTCACATGTCAATTTGGAACCAAACATATGTGGACATGATAATACACATATACATAAAAGAGATGGACAAAGGCCTCATAACTTATATTTTAAAACCCCTTAGACTGAGAGTTGACCCTTATAAACTGGCCTCTGAATGAAACAGAGCATTAAGAAAACTTTATACTTCAATAAAATAGGTCTGATCAAAAATTAACTTAGGTGCACCAGATCAAAAATTATGAGCTCAAAAAACTAGAATTTTAAGTCTTTTTGGCCTGATATGGTCCCTCTCATCACAGATGAAAAGAATTAAGAGAACATAGACAAGGTTGTGCCCTATCCCTCCCTGAAGGAGATTCCCGAGGAGACAGCAAGGGAGCTGCTTCCACTGGTCTCCTGGGAGAGCCCCTCAGGTGGGGTCTTGTTCTACCCGGTTTTCCTCGTCTCCTGGATGGCAGCCATCAAAATGTTAGCCTGGCACTTTGGTTGACCAACTGCAATAGTTGGAAGTTTCTATTGGCAGCAGTTTACATTTTAATGTAAGCTTTAGTGAACATGGTTAAAAAGCTCGTTAGCCATTTTTTTCCAAATTTGACTATAAAACATTTGAGCAGGATGTCCAGGCTGCCCAAAGACAATGTGGTGGTCCTGGAGGAGGCCATCTGACCTCGAAAGCTGGCCATTCTCTCTCAGAGAATTGAGGGAGAGAAAAGATGTCACAGCAGGTCCTGTGGACTCGGCCCTTCTCTGGAATTCCTGGAAATTGGTCAATATGCGTTGAAGGGTGTGCAGGACCAACACGAGGGAGACCGACCCACGTCCACACTCAAGGCAGCAAAAAACAGAAAAGGACAAACAAAAACGTCCCAGTAGCCGGTGTTCCCGAGTTCCCCGAGAGTGAGCATCCCAGGCGGCCGCAGGCCGGGTTGGCCACGGAGGGAAGGAGCCTGCGCCACCGAGATGGCCTTGGAGGCTACTTCCCTTTCTCCACCAGGTGCGAGTCCCAATGTGGTCAAAGAGGGACTCTCCGCGGGAAACCAGGGCGGTGGGAGGAGGAATCCGCGGCCCCTGCTAACGTGGCCATCACTGAACTGTTCTTCCAGGAGAAGGGCATTCGCTGCGCCCCGACGTGTCCCCGGCGTCACCAGCACCCGCGAGCTCACTGGGGTTCGCGCTCAGGACGGGGGACCTGCTGGCACACAGCGGAGGGCGCAGCTCAGAACAGTCCCAGGACCCAACATCCGACTGAAAACCCGAGGCTGGACAAACGCCCGACGCCGCCCAGCCACGCACGCTCGGACGAAGCCATCGCCCCGGTGTTGGGTTCCAACCAGCCACAGCGGGACAGGGCCTCCAGGGACCGGCAACCCGGGACGCGGTCGGCTTCGTGGACTCACCGGACTTGGGAGGACAAGGAGTGGGGCTCAGGCGCTCTAATTCAGCCTGCGGAAGGCACGAGGCGCGACGCAGCGAGGCAGGGCATCCGGCCACAGAGGCGCGGCCGCCGCCCTGGCCACGAGGGCAGAGGGCACCAGTGGACTGCGCTGGGCAAGGGTGAGCGCCCGCGCGGTGAACCAAAAGGCTGGCGACAGCGGCGGCGCGGCCACCGAGAACACCCGCGCACGGATCGACTAGCTGAGCGGCAACCGAGTGAGAGTGCGCGAGAGAAAACGGTGCCGCTGGGCTCCTGCAAAGGACCGCAACTGGCCTGGACGCCAGCGACGAATTTCCGCTATGGCCCTCCGTGGTGCTGTCACCGAGAATCTGGAGACACGAAGACAAGAGTGGTACTGCGCCCCAGGCTCAGTGCAGATGTGTGCTCTGGCAGAAAACCGTCGGGGGCGCGCTGCTGGTCAGAGAGCCACTGGGAACGCCGGGAACTTGGACCAGGAACGTGGTGCCAGCGGGCCTGGGACAGAGAAAGGGACCATCGAGGGTGCAGAGAACCGCGATGCCACCTGCGGGCGGGCGCTGGACCCGCCTAGGGCCCCGCACATAGCGGACGCCTTTGTCCAGGCCAAAGGCAACTATGGCCTCTGGCTCCATCAGCGGTGCAGCGGGTAAAACTAGGCCAGCGCTGAGAAGGGAGCGGCAATTCCATGAACCTGGGCTGGTTTCAGAATGGGACAGGTGTTCCAGAGAGACATCGTGCACAGAACTTTCACAGATGAGAAGCTCCAGGTTACCAGTCCTGCAGGATGCACGGCACCTCGGGTTATGATGCAGCTGAGACTGAAACATGGGACCTCATGGGGAGGAATGTTTGGAGAGAAGGTAGAGATTAATTCTGCAGTCTTGACTTGGATTCTCAGCTGCCTGTTTTGTTTCTCTACTGCTGAATGCCTAAGTAAGAAGGAGTAAGTGGAAGAGAGAGAGACAGAGAGAGAGGGAGAGAGAGAGAGAGAGAGAGAGAGAGAGAGAGAGAGGAGGCTTTAGACTTTAAATATCAAATAACCAAATATGGTTCAGAATCAAATTCTTATCTCAACCTTTAATAGACTTAAGTGTCATTTAAGTTTTCTAAGCCACAGGTGGTAGTCATTGTTCAATCTGTGAAGTGAGGACCAAGATCGTTCAAATTTCAAAAAGTAGCTTTTAGGATTGTAAGAAATCATACAGGTGACTGGATCAGCTGCTGGGAGGCTGAGATAGAAGGAGTGAATGTTTGGAGCCAGGCTGAGCAACTGAGAGAGACCCTGTCTCCAAAGGATTAAAAACCTAGGAGATGTAGCTTTAGTATAAGTGCTCTGTCTTCCATTCCCAGTAGTGGAGAAGAAAAAAGGAATTAAAAGTAAAGTGACAGTTCCTGAGACATAATACAACTAGTAACCTTCGAAAAGATAGAATCATCCTTATGTGGTCAAACTGTTAACACCAGAAGCAAAACCCCAATGAAGGACCAATGCATACCTGTGACCCTTTAAAGATCGCCCTAAACGTAAGAGGATTTTTTACATCCTGTACCAGATCCGCATTATTTTTTTTTTCTCTTTGAGAAAGGGTGTTCCTAAATTTTCCTGCTCTTCTAGAACTTGAAATTCTCCCACCTCAGCCTTCTGAATAGCTGGGATCACAAGCATGGCCCACTGCTGCTTGGCTATCAGGTTCACTTAAAAATGGACAGAAACATACATTATTTAGCATCTCATAGGTCCACAGTCTTCTCTGTTTTACCTTCAATGTCATAAACCTTCCACAAATATTCACTTAAGCATATACAGACTGCTTACTTTTGCCAGCTATTCTGAAAATAGCTGCCAATTTGGCACGTTCTCTTTCAAATATGGAAATTTTTTTTAAAAAGTTACCTGGAATGTGGAACTACCTAATAATGTGCTTATTAGGGACTGGGAAGGGTGTGAGGGAAGATGGTAGAAGAGTGGATGGAAGCAGCAATGCACTCCGTATGTATGTGTGGAAATGTAACATGAATCCCTTCCATGTGTACAGTGCTTACGTGTCAATAAACAAATTTTAAAATCACCACATACAAAAAAAAAAAAAGAAAAGAAAAGGACAAACAAACACAGAACAGGTAAGACACCAAAGACAATGACAAGTGCCCACTCCTGATTTCTGCCCAGAGGGCCTGGGAACGACTTGCCAGTCCCGGACTCGAGAAGTAATGCTGCGTCCAGCCTTCCTCAGAGTCCCCAGATGCGGGTCCACCAGAAACAGACTGACTCGTCCCCGGGGGGCAGAAACAGGTGACTCTGGGAGAATTTAGCTCAGTCCTGGGTTGGGAATCCACACACCATGCAGCCTGGGGCTGAGGAACGTCACCCAGAGGCCTTCCCTAGGAGCACCGCTGTGGCCTCTCCCCTCCGCAGGAGTTCCCAGGTCAGGGGTGGGCGGTGGTTACCCACCAGGCAGCCAGGATCTCGCTGGGGCCTCCAAATGTTATGGGGTCAACTTAAGAACAGACCGATCACCACTGAGAAGTCCAACATTGAGAGTCTTTATTAAGCCGGCCGGCTGACTGTCTCACAAGATGCCCCCCAAAATGGCTATCGGGAGAACAGCCCAGACTACAGGGTTGCAGGGGTTCTTATACCAAAAACCACATCAATCCAAAGTGTCTGTTGCTGTGATTCAACATTACAAACTAACATCGTGGGATCAGAACTCGTCAGCAGAGGGTGAAGTGGGTTAAATGACCTCAGTAGGTACAAACTAAAGAATGGTTACAACACCTAGACAATGGCTGTTGAGAGCACCGTTGACATGCTACATTGTTTAGGAAACTGGGAATGCAACAGAATAATTTTTCATTTTAGGAGAATTGCCATTTCCACATTTTGTATTGCCAAAATGTCATGCTAAGCAACTGTAGATGGGTACACAGGCGGGGGACTTCCCATGGGAGAAGGATTTCCTACATAAATGAAAATATCAGACAAATGTAGTTAGCAGTATGAACCATGTCTTTTGCTGCAAGAAATATCTTAGAAGCAATGGGATATGACGATACATTATGGACATTTAGTAGAAATCAACACTTTATTGTCTGACCACCTAGAAAACGGTTTGTGAGTTGGAATTTTAAGCATATATTCCTTTTGATTGATTGCTTCAATTATATTCTTTGGATCCATCTCTTTATTTAAATTTTAATTGTTGCATGCTTATTTGTCCAAATGCCAATTCTGAGACCACACAATAACACATACAACCAACAACACAATAAACAGGTGTGCACACACACCAAAAGGAAAGGAAGCAGATTTTGTGACTATTTTATTTGGAGCCCCCAGGTAGGAGGCAGTGTGATTGATAAAGATTAAGCCTCTATTCAATTTAACCTATTAGAAATTAAATTAGAGCCCAGCAGACTCTGATATTATGACGTAATCATGGGACAGGCCTGTCCAACTGGAGACACCAGCTATGAAACCCAGCAGCCAAGATGGACACTGACATCAAAGGTTTCAGGTAGCGGCTCTCTGTCCTCCATGGTTATCAGACTCATTCCCAACAAGACCACGTCTCTGTCCTCCTTAGGACTCATTAAAGGAATTTTTGAATGTATTCAAGAGCAAACCCTGGAGAAACTGGCTTCTGAACAAAGAGGGTAAACTTTTAGAGTTAGAAAAAATAATACTGACCAGAAAATACATTAATATGTATAGAATTTCAAAAAGCAGGAGTTTTCTTAAAAAAATTTAAATGGCCTCAATGCTAACATCACCATCAGGTCGGAGTGTGCTTTTCACAAAGATAAGAGTCAGTTAAGATCTCAACAACGTGGAATTCTGTGAGGGCCTCAGGAAAGAAATTTAAAATCCTGGCTGAAGAACGCATGCGCACTCAGAACCCTCACTTCTCTCTTTCTGTGCTCGGCTTTGGGAGGAACTGGCTATAAAGCAGCTGGAAACAGGTGAGAGGCCAGCCACGCCCTGTGAATGTAGAAGGGGACACTTTCCCTCTTGTCTTCACACGATCTCGCAGGCCTTGTAAACCCTGCAGCTCTGTAACTCACAGTGTTACATGTGAGCCTAGGAGAGATGAGAGCCAGCAGAAGCCAAGAGGGAAGGGAAGTGGGGTGATGCTCTTCCTCTGGGAGACCTTCTCTTCAGCGGGTGACCTAGTCCACGTGCTCTCTGCACAGCCCTGTTTTCCTTCTCCTTGCTCCAGCTGCGAGCCTACCTTCAACCCGGGTGCCCGTCGCCCACGACGTTACACTGCACTCCTTCTGCAGGAAACCAGGGGCAGGTTGTAGTAGTCAGTGCACACTTCCTGACACGTGCTCTCTGCCACACTGCCGCTCTTCCTCAGCAGAGCCCTAAGCACAGACACGCCCTGACCCTTTCTGAGGACCCTGCGTTTCCCACGTCTCACCTGCCTCTGACCACTGCCCCTCCACCTCACCTGCGAGGGATTTTGTGGCTTCTACAGTGCAACTCCGGGAGTGGACCTGTTCTAATGGCTGCAGAAAGTTCCCCTGTGTCCTGATCCCTAGGGCCACCAACTGTCACAACCAGCTTGACCGACCTGCCCAGTCCACAAGGGGTGAGGCGGGACTGGAAGATAAAGACTCAGAGACACAGCTCTTGAAGACTAAGCTGGGGTCTGGTGGAGCTCTGCCCTCTGATGGAGATGCAGCTCTAAAGAGTCTCACCAGCAATCTTTATGCATACAGGTCTCATTTCAGGTTAAAGACCATGCAACAGTGATTCTTTCTACTCAGCAACGTCACAGAGACCAGGACATCCCTGCAGCTTTTCCCAGTTGCAATCCACAGTGCAGAGTGCACCGTGAGGAGCTTGGTGCGGCTCTCAGGAAAGCCCGTTGTTAAAGTCACTGTAAGGTGGCAGGGACCCGGGAAGCGAGCTGCTGAGACACTGTGGCTGTCTAGCTTGAGAGTTCCTTCCTTCCCGGAGCTGCGAGCCTGAGGTCAAGGTCAGAGCCCACAGGACCCTTGCACAGCCTCCTCACGCAGGGCACTGCCACAGCAGCTGGGCATCCTGTGGCCTTGCACAGGAACACCCCCAGGCACCAGGCACGCCACACCATGAGGCCACCAGAGACCCCAGTCCCAGTCACTGCTGGACCACCCTCTGTCACTGCTCTCCACTCACCACCTCAGGGGACACTTGTACCCTGTCACAGCACCTCAGGGGACACTCAGGACACCTGTCAAAGGACACTAGAAGACATGCATGACCATGTCACACCACCTCATGGGACAACAATGACCCCTATCCCACAGCGAAACAGGGAACATTCATGACAATTAGAACGTGGCCACACAGGGGACACGCGTGGCACCTGTCACCAGCACTCCCGGGACACTAGGGATGCCCGTCACCACCTTCTCCAAAAGTGTCAAAATTCTACAGAATAAAACGTCACTTCCGCCCCCACAACAAGGAAAGTCTGCTGGGTGGCACTGTGCCTCCTCAGGCCACAGGACAAACGCGACCTGCAGACGTAGTGCCCTTGGAGGCACCTGAGGTGGACCTCCGTGAGGTTTCCGTGATGCCCGCAGAAGGGGACACAGCAGGGGACAAGGGGACAGTTCAAGTCACCGCCTGGGAGAAATCACCACAGGGAAAGGGCCTGGGTGGGCGTGGGGCCCAGGGATCCGGCGGAGGCTTGGCAGGTGGGCTCCCCACCCCTCTGGCCTCACATCCTCTCAGGAGGACAACGAGGCAGCCGGGGGACACGTGGCTGGGGCCACAGGGTGGGGGACCGGACACGAGAGGGACCTGCCTGCGTCCACGGCGTCCCCACATGGGCACAGGGGACGAATGCTGGGCTGGCTGCAACGGGAGGCGTGGTCGGGAGTCGCCAGTCCTTCAGGGAGGGTTGAGAACGGGCGACGCACACGGGAGGGACACTGGGCCAGGGCTGCACGTCCACCCCGCACACCGTCCTCACGGTGGCTCTGCCACACTGACCGATGGAGACCAGCCCCGCCTCACACCACGTGCCCAGCCTGGCCATCCTGGACCAGGGTGCCTGCCCACCCTGCCCACGGGGCTGGGCACTGAGCACAGCTGCGGCCACAGCCACGCCCGCGTCACTTCCTGCACTGCTGGCTGCCCACACGTCCCCTCCTCCCTGGGACAGCCAAGACACCAGGACGTCACCACCGTCCTCGCCTGTGCACCGGGCGTTCCGCTTCACCACGCCGACCCTGACACAGAGCTCAGCCCGCCTCGTCCTCCCTGTGCGCTCATGTGCGTCACGACGTAGAGGTGCGACCTCCCCACAGTGGACCTGACCGCCGACACCAGAACAGCTGCACCTGGGTCCTCGCCAGCTCCCGCCTCCCTGCCCAGGCAGCCCCACCCCGCTGTCCTGCCCGCGCCCAGCCTTGCTCTGTCCAGGGCTCAGGCCACCTGTGCTCCTGTGTCTGGGCCCTTCAGCAGCAGTGTGCAGAGCCCGTCCTGCCGTGCTGGGCACCACCGCTTCCTCCTCAGGGCCAGGACCTTCCTGGGACGGGCAGCCACGTGCAGCCTGCCCCTCCCGGGACATGGACGTGGACCTGGCTCCCACCGCTGGGTCTGAGGCTTCCCTGACCCTCGCTCTCCCTGTGGGGGACAGGTGCTCAGTCTCCCGCGCCCTGTGCAGCAGTGGGACCACCAGGCCCTGGGAGCTCCGCGTCCACCTTTCCAGGAAGTGCCAGACGGGTCTTCCCTGCGTCCACCAGCCTGCAGGGGTCTGACGCCTGCCCCTCCCACAGTGCTCCTCCTGCTGCTGCGGCCGCCCACTTCAGCCCGTTTCTGCCTCTTGTCACTGTGAAACCTCGAGCACTGAGCACACACAGGACCGTCCACCACGGCCCCGGGCCCATCCTCCATGATGGCCGTCAGCACCCTGTTGAGTCCTCCCCTCTCAGGGCCCCTCTGGTGTCCAGCGCTCACAGAAGTGCTGAGCCCGGTACGCCCGGCCCCGGTGTCCTCTGCCCTGGGCGTCCAGGTGCTGGTCTGCGGGAAGCCCTCCTGCGGGGCCCCGGGGCCCTGCCTGTCCCGCTGCGTCCCCATCCGGGCCTCAGCCAGGCCGGGGTGCTCTGCTCAGGCCTCAGCAGGATGATGTAGCACTTGGGGAGGAAGATGCCCCCCAGGAGTCCCGCCGTGGAGGCCAGGATGGAGAAGACCTCCACGGCCACGGTGGACTTGCCCCGGGCACTGTGGTACAGGGGCAGGAAGGCCAGCCAGACGCTGCAGAAGAGCAGCATGCCGAAGGTCAGGAGCCTGGTCTCGTTGAAGGCAGCAGGCAGGCCCCTGGCCAGGAAGGCCACAGAGAAGGTGGCCCCCGCCAGGAGGCCCAGGTAGCCCAGCACGCAGGAGAAGGCCAGGCCGGAGCCCTCCTGGCAGCGCAGGACCACCAGCCTGGGCTCCGAGCGCACGTCCCTGTCTGGGAACGGCGGGGAGGTGCCCAGCCACAGCCCGCACAGAGCCACCTGCGTCAGGGAGGCCACGAGGACCAGCGAGGAGGAGGCACGGGGGCCCAGGCACGCCCGCGCCCTGGACCCGGGCCTGGTGACCCTGAAGGCCAGGGCCACGGTCAGCGTCTTGGCCAGGACGCAGGAGACGGCCACGGTGAACAGCACGGCGAAGGTGGTCTGGCGCAGGAGGCAGGCGACGGCGGTGGGGCGGCCCAGGAAGAGCAGGGGACACAGGGCGCACAGCGCCAGGGAGGCCAGCAGCGTGTGGCTCAGGGCCCTGTTGTTGGCCCTGACCACGGGCGAGTCCCGGTGCCGCAGGAACAGCCCGAGGACCAGCAGCGCCAGGCCGGCCAGGCAGACAGCCGCAGCGGCCAGCGCCAGTCCCAGGGGCTCCTCAAAGGCCAGGAAGGCCTCTGTCCTGGGCAGGCAGCGGTCTCTGGCCGGGCTCGGGTACTGCTCCTCGGGGCAGGGAAGGCAGCGCGGCACGTCTGTGGGACACAGGCCGAGGCCACCGCGGTCACACCACCGCCTTCCACGGACAGCGCTCGGTCACCCGAATGGGCGGCCAACTCAGACGGGGCAGGGGTCACAGGTACCACCTGGACAGTCTCCCCAGCCGGGCAGGAACTGACCTCGGGAAGGGCCCAGGGCTCACCCTGTCCCCAGGATCCACGTGAGCAGGTCCTAACCCAGCACCTCAGGACAGGCCTGTGCTGAGACGGGGACAGTGCAGACCAGGAGGGCCAAGGGGAGGGCCTGCGCCTGCTGCCTGCTGTCCTCTGGGAAGGGGAGGACTACCTGCTGTCCCCTGGGAAGAGGGAGGACTGCCTGCTGTCCCCTGTAAGGGGGAGGACTGCCTGCTGTCCCCTGGGAAGGGGGAGGACTGCCTGTTGTCCCCTGGGAAGGGGGAGGACTGCCTGCTGCCCCTGGGAAGGGGGAGGACTGCCTGCTGTCCCCTGGGAAGGGGGAGGACTGCCTGCTGTCCCCTGGGAAGGGGGAGGACTGCCTGCTGTCCCCTGGGAAGGGGGAGGACTGCCTGTTGTCCCCTGGGAAAGGGGAGGACTATCTGCTGTCCCCTGGGAAGAGGGAGGACTGCCTGCTGTCCCCTGGGAAAGGGGAGGACTATCTGCTGTCCCCTGGGAAGGGGGAGGACTGCCTGCTGTCCCCTGGGAAGGGGGAGGACTGCCTGCTGTCCCCTGGGAAGGGGGAGGACTGCCTGTTGTCCCCTGGGAAAGGGGAGGACTATCTGCTGTCCCCTGGGAAGGGGGAGGACTGCCTGCTGTCCCCTGGGAAAGGGGAGGACTATCTGCTGTCCCCTGGGAAGGGGGAGGACTGCCTGCTGTCCGCTGGGAAGGGGGAGGACTGCCTGCTGTCCCCTGGGAAGGGGGAGGACTGCCTGCTGTCCTCTGACAAGGGAATGGCACATAGACACCCAGGGAGGACAGAGAGGACAGGAGTCAGTGCCCACAGTGTCCAGCAGGCGGGCAGGTCCTGGCCAACTGTGGGCACAGACAAGGGTGTGGTGCCGCAGCTCCCTGGACTGGCAACCTGAGAGGCCGGCAGGGCCTTGAGGGCCCCTGGGTCCAGGGTCCTCCCTCCCTCACCTGTGTGCTCTGCAAAGTGTCCCTCGGGGCAGGGGCTGCACTCGAAACAGCAGTGGGGGGCTCCCTGTCGGGGGGTCTGGCTGAACCCTGGAACGCAACTCCTGCTGCACACGGAGCTGGGCACCTGGGGACGAAGAGCAGGGAGTCACCAGCGACCCGCCAGGGCACGGGTGGCCAGTGGGGCCTCCTGCCTGCGGAAGCAACCACAGTGCATCCCGCCCACGACACAGGTGTCTCTCTGCCCACCAGAGCCAGATGGGACGGGCCCAGCCCTGCAGTGAGTGAGTGGACCTGCCAAGGGCTCCACCTGGACACCTGGACAAAGGAGCAGAGCTGGCCAGACAGTGTGTAGTGGGCCTTCCCAGGTTCCAGGACCTGCCCTAGACACTGCGGATCTGAGCACACACACCACACACTCACACACAGAAGTGCACACTCACACACTGACCCCAGGCACACTCACACAGAGACACATGCACATTCACACATGCAGACACCGGGGACACTCACACACACAGAACCCATGCACACTCACACAAAACCATGCACACTCACACACACAGACACATGCACACACACACACACAGAACCCATGCACACTCACACACTGACCCCAGGCAATTCACACACAGACACATGCACCCTCACACACGCTGACCTCGGACACACTCACACACACAGACCCCATGTACACTCACACAGAACCATGCAACTCACACACACAGTCATGCACACACACACACACAGACACCATGCACACACACAGAGAACCATGCACACTCACACACACACATGCACCCTCACACACACGCACACTCACACACAGAACCCTGCACACACACACACGCACACTCACACACACGCACACTCACACACACGCACACTCACACACACATGCACACTCACACAAACATGCACACTCACACAAACATGCACACTAACACAGAGAACCATGCACACTCACACACACACATGCACACTCACACACACACATGCACACTCACACACATGCACAGTCACACACATGCACAGTCACACACATGCAGAACACACTCACACACAGAGACATGCAAGGCCATCCCACACCTACAGCTGAAGATGACTCTCTCCTCTGGGTGGGAACCAGCCTGCCAGGCGGGGCCAGCCGTCCACCACTGAGCTGCCACCCAGTCCTCCTGAGACTGGGCCTCACCACGTGCCCAGGCTGGCGTGGGCTGAGGGATCCTGCTGCCTCAGCCCCTGAGCAGCTGGGATCACGGGGTGGACCCCAGGCCTGGCTGACCCTTCCAGTCACACTCAGCAGAGGCCTGTCCCCTAAGGACGGGGCCACAGGGCTCACCCGCCTGGCTGAAGCTCCCTGGTGCCACCTAGCGCCAAGGACATGTCACGCATGTGCTGGGGACAAGGACCCTGGCCTCCGAGGTTCCCTCCAGCTCCAGTGTTCCAGGACCCCATTCCAAGTACCTGGGAGGCTCACCTGGAGGTTCTCCTGCAGGTGGACGGTCATGCTGCTCCCCGAGGAGCCTCGAGGGTCGATCTGGCCTACGTGGACCAAGTGGAATGAGCCCTCGGGGGTCTTCTGCCCTCGCACAATGTCAAATTTGGACACCAAATCCCCGTTGGCATCAAACGTGACCTCTGTGTCGTCCGGGGTCTTGAAGCGCACCTTCCTGAGGGGCTGGAGCAGCTGGGGAAGGAAGGGCCATGCTGTAGACTGGCCGAGGATGGTCCCTGGGCCTGGCACAAGCCAAGGCCACTGCCCTAGCGCTCAGCGGGCACAGCTCCACGCAGGGCCGACCCGTCGCTGGTCACATGGGCACTAAGCCTGCAGAGTGAGCAGGGCCCACGCACGTCTTAGAGCTTAACTCCGGTTGAAGCAGAGGGAGGTTTCCTACGGATGGTGAGTGTGAGTCCAGAGCACACTTGACGACAAGCCAGCCGCACACCTCACTTGACCCTGTTGCCCTGGATGGAGGAACCCACCCACATGCTCACACCCAGCTCCAGGGCCGCCTGGGCTGGGACAGCCTCAGCCTTCCCATCACACGCCTGGGCAGGCCACCCTGGCGGGGCTTCCAACGCGAGGCTCTGCCCAGTAGAGGGCACGTCCATGGCCTTCTCCCAGGCAGGCTAGGTCCAGCTGCCTGGCCATTCCTGCCTCTTCCCACACTGGGCCTTGCACTCCCACTGTGCCTGCCCTGCCTGCCCCACACCTGCTTGGCAGCCGCTTGCCACCCTCCACCTGAGAGCTCACAGGTCTCCCCAGATAGAGGACCTCCCTGGTCCACACCTCCACCACCCCCAGCTCTGCTCTGTCCCCCTCACAGCACACGGCGGCCCTGGACCCACATGGGCTTCATCTCGCTCTCTGCCCACACCCGACACTCACCACTCAGCACCCGGTGCTCAGCCGAACCGGTCCTGGGCTCTGGAGGGTGTCTGCACACAGCAGAGGCCCAGGCGGCCTGAGAGGACCTGCCCAGGGCACCCCGTCCTCAGCCACAGCACCTTGGGATTCCCTCCATCCAGCAGCCGGCGCAGAGACATCCCCGCTCACCTCAGGTGGGACCTCTGGCCTGCACCCCAGTGACCAGGTCAACGCCCTCCTGCTGCCTCCTGTCCCAGTGTCCACCAGAAGGAGCTGCTACCCAGGCCTCAGCATCACGCCTTGGTGAGGAAGTCAAATCTCTAGACACCTCCAGACACTGGGACTGGCCAGCAAGGCTGAGGTGACCACTTCTTGGTTCTGCATGGAGGCCAGGAGACTCCTGCCTGACGCCTTCCTCTCTCGGTGGCTGTGCATCCCTGCTCCCAAGGATGACGCTGGGACAGAGACGCGACCGGGAATGGGTTGCCTTGATGGCCCCTGGTGAGCAGCTCTCCTAGGACGCCATCCTCTGCACACAGGCCAGGGGCTGCGGCCCAACCGGCTCACCACCGCCTGCAGGGCTGATCCATGCACTTGGGCACCATCCTCTCGGTGGAGGTCCCAACAGCCCTGGCCATTGACCTGCTCTCTCCTCTCTTGTGCTGAGTCTCTGGAAATTCACAGGTGGTGCTGGGGCAGCCAGGTAAATTCAGCAGACTCAGCCTTGGACTCCACAGGGAAGGGGGCTCTGGAAGGTTTCCCTGGGGGTTTACTGGGAGGTTTACCTGGAACTTGAATTCCGCTAGGATCCCGGCTGTGCTAAGGGAGCGACACCGCGGCCCCATGACTCACCTGTGCTCGGGTGGTGGGGGGCTCTGGGTCCCCTGCAGTGCTCCTGCCAGGGCGCAGACAGCAGGCCTGCGGCTGAGGAGCGAGTCTCCCTCCAGCCCTGCAGTGAGCACACCAGCACCCTCCACCCTCTGCTCACCTGCCAGGGCAGGACATGCCCAGGGTCTGCACGGGCCCCAGCCCAGTGCTCACAGCCCAGCAGGTCCTGGAGGGCGTGGGCGATGCTGTACACGGGGGTGTATGCGATGTCCATTTTCCGAGCCTCCCAGAAAGGGTCCTCGGTGCTTTGCAGACGTTCATTCCCTGAGCAGAGCTGGACACCACTTGCCACTGAGCCATTCTTGGGGGGCCACGTGCACCCAAAGTTGACCTCCCAGAACCTCTCTATGAACATGTCCTCTGGGGTCCGACTCGGGTGCAGGTGAGCCAAGAACTCAGGGAAGCCAGGCACATGGCTACTTTGAAAAATCAGGCTAAAGCCTCCCTGCAGGACCTCAGAGGCACCTGGCATGCTCAGGGCTATGGCCATGTGCAGACTCTCTGAGCTGACCCAGACCTGGCCCGAGACCGGCAGGCCCAGTAAGCCCTGCAGAATGAGCAGGAAGCTCGAGTTGTTGAGGAAGACCAGAACCACCGTGGCAGTGCAGACCTGCATCCTCTGGACAATGGCGTCTGTGTCCTCCAGGGACTGCTGGGCAGGCACGTAGAGATGGGCCTCAATGCAGATGCCAGCCTGGCTCAGCTCCCGGGCAGCCAGTGAGCTGGCCTGCTGCCCATAGTCATCATCCTGGGCCAGAATGTCCACCCAGGTCCATCCCAACCGGACCACCAGCTGGGTCACCGCATAACACGATGTGAGGTCACTGGCCAGCGTCCGAAGGAAGGACGGGAACTGGGCCTTGTCACTGAGGATGGGCAGCGTGGATGAGTGACTGATCTGCAGGGAAGGGCCGGGCAGTGGCAGAGAGAAGGTCAGCACCAGGACTCAGGCCAGGCCCCCAGGATTGAAGAGTGGAAGGAGGACAGCCAGAGAGAGGGAGTGGCCAGTGTGCCCCTTAGCCCTGCAGGGTTCCCCAAGACTGTCCGTGGAAGTCCTGCACCTCAGCAGCAATCCCTGCACACTCGGGGCAGCAGGTCCCCCAAGCTGGAGCAGAGCTGGGGGGTGAGCGTCTCCCAGAAATATGAGTGGCGTCTGCCCTACAGCCCAGGGCGCGTCCACCCCATGCCAAGAGGGGTCTTGTGAGGGTGTGGGGCTGGTGGGAGGAGGCCCCCGTCATGATGGGCAGGACAGGAATGGACCAGCTCAGAGTGCCAGGGACCAGACCTGGAGCCTCAGCCTGGAGAGGAAGCCCACCAGGGACCAGCCTCCAAGAGCAGCCGAGGTGGGGCAGCTCCAGGACCAGAGCCCAGGACACCATGCTGGGACTCCAGGGGACCAGTCCCTCAGTGAGGGGACGCCCGCCCAGCAGGCCCAGAGACTCAGCCCAGTGCAGGACAGAGCAATTCCCACCAGCTGGGGCCTTCTACTCCAGGTCGTGGACACCTGCCCAGCAGGGAGGACAAACAGCAGGCTCTGGGAAGCACCGAGGCCCCCAGAGACCACACACAGGCAGCCTTCCGCCAGCAAGCCACGCTCACACCCAGGAGGACGGGAGGCACACAGGCCCACACCTGGACGTGGACGGCAAGGGGCACCCGCAGCCAGAGAGCACGGTTCACACGCCCAGGACGGGACAGGCGGCCAGCAGTGGGGACCCTGCACAGGACGCAGCACCCGCTGGCAAGGAGAGGAGGGAGGGGCTGATCTGCACCACAGGGAGCCTGCAGGACCCTGGGGAGTGAGGACCTGGGGAGCAGAGGTCACACTGGGAAACCCTGGCCAAGCGGACCCGCCAGGACAGGGCAGGACAGGGCCTGCCTCGGGTGGGGGGCTGGAGCGGCAGCTGCTGGTCTGGGCTGTGCAGGGAGAGCCCTGCTCTCCCACCCTCAGCTGACCACCACACACCCTGAGCTGAGAGCCACTGAGTCGCCCACCTCAAGGTGTGAACTGTGGCCAGGATCATCTTCATCACGGTCAGGACTGAGGATGAGGAGGCTGGGGGCCACCAGAGTGTGATTCGGGAAGGGTTGGCAGGTGACACTGTGGCACGAGTCAGGGGCTGCCTGGCCTCAAGTCCAGCTCCTGGACCTGGGTGGGGACTGCCTGGCCTCAAGTCCAGCTCCTGGACCTGGGTGGGGACTGCCTGGCCTCAAGTCCAGCTCCTGGACCTGGGTGGGGACTGCCTGGCCTCAAGTCCAGCTCCTGGACCTGGGTGGGGACTGCCTGGCCTCAAGTCCAGCTCCTGGACCTGGGTGGGGACTGCCTGGCCTCAAGTCCAGCTCCTGGACCTGAGGTGGGGACTGCCTGGCCTCAAGTCCAGCTCCTGGACCTGGGGTGGGGATTGCCTGGCCTCAATTCCAGGTTCTGGATCTGGGTGTGGATTGCCTGGCCTCAAGTCCAGCTCCTGGATCTGGGTGGGGACTGCCTGGCCTCAAGTCCAGCTCCTGGACCTGGGTGGGGACTGCCTGGCCTCAAGTCCAGCTCCTGGACCTGGGTGGGGTCTGCCTGGCCTCAAGTTCAGCTCCTGGACCTGGGTGGTGATTGCCTGGCCTCAAGTCCAGCTCCTGGAACTGGTTGGGGACTGCCTGGCCTCAAGTCCAGCTCCTGGACCTGAGGTGGGGACTGCCTGGCCTCAAGTCCAGCTCCCGGATCTGGGTCAGGACTGCCTGGCCTGAAGTCCAGCTCCTGGACCTGGGTGGGGACTGCCTGGTCTCAAGTCCAGCTCCTGGACCTGGGGTGGGGTGAGTTGGTCCTGGCCCTATTCCTCCTCTGATCCCCAGCTACCTCACTGACCATTTGGATTGCACTCGTATCAAGAGAAGCTTACCTGGAGGACAGTACTGGACAGAGAGCAGGGAGGTAAAAGGAACCAGCCACAGAGCAGAGTGGTCAGTACCCTTCCAGACACCCTTGCCCTTGCTGCCCTGCTGAGGGTCAGCTCTCGTGAAGGCTCTGGGGAGACTCACCTGGGGAAACTTGTAGAGCCCCAGAAGCCTGGCCATGGCCATGGACAGGGCTGACCGCGTGTCCCCAACCACGGCCACCCTGGGCAGGCGGGGTCCGCAGGCGTAGTTGGGGATGGGCTCCTCCTGCCCCGTGAGAAAGCTCATCATCTCAAACACGGCTCCGTGCACTGAGCACCCAGAGTTGCGGATGGAGAAGCCCAGGGTCAGGTTGGGCAGCAGGTGGACACTCCTGTTGATCTCCTCCACGGCAAACACAAAGCTCTGGGCCACCAGGTAGCTCCACAGGGACAGGCTGAGTGGAAAAGCCCTTGTTCACGCTGCCCAGTGGGCAGACAGCGGGACCGTGTGCCCCTGCCGCTCAAAGGCTGGACAAAGGGCAAGGACAGGCACATGCCCAGGGACCTGACGACCCACAGGCGGCCCCCAGAACCCCTGCAGGGGAGGAAGGGAGGACAAAGCCCACAGCCCTCAGCTGGACACAGAGGAGGCTGACTGAAGAGTCTCAGAACCTCCAGGAAAGCCACCTCAAATGTCCACCTCACCAAGGGCAGGATCTGGACTCTGAGCTCGTCCCTCCCTGGTGGACCCCTGTGCCAGCGCAGCACAGAGTGCCCACACCACCGTTCACGCTGCTCACTTTAACCTGAGGGCCATGTGAGACACGGAGCCTCCTGGGCCTCCTTTCCAGTCAGGTGGGGAAGGAGGCAGGTCCTGGGGAGGACAGTCGGCATTTTCTTCTGCCCCTTCTGGGCCTGGGCAGGGCACCAGGGGCTCTGCCGCTGACCACACCAGCCCTTGTGTGTTCTGTGTGGAGGCAGGGTCTGGCCCAGTCGCCGGGGTGGCCTTGAAGGGCATCCTCCAGGCTCACGAGCACCTGGCTGGGGTCACAGCACAGTGCCCTCGAGACACGAGGCAGACTTTTAGTAAAGCTGAGCCCACCATTTAAATACGGCCAGGAGGACCGCGCTGGACCCCGAGAGCAGAGGCAGGCGCGATCTGAGTCCGGGGAGGACACAGGACACAGGCAGACAGGACCCACAGGGCCACATGCACAGCAGTGTCACCAGAGGGGTTAATGTCACCTCTGCTGGGGGCACACCCTGTTCTCACACAGCAGGTGCATGAGACCCGTGCCTGGCCAGTGGGGCCATCAGGAGGACAGTGACACAGCACCCAGGCCTCAGAACCTGGTCAAACCTGGACAGGGAGAGGTTGAGGAGGCTGGGGACCACCCACCAGCCTGGACACACAAGGACTGACCCTGAGGAAGACTAGGACCACCCACCAGCCTGGACACACAAGGACTGACCCTGAGGTAACTGGGGAGCACCCACCAGCCTGGACACACAAGGACTGACCCTAAGGAAGACTGGGGACCACCCACCAGCCTGGACACACAAGGACTGACCCTGAGGAAGCCAGGTGACCACCCACCAGCCTGGATACACAAGGACTGACCCTGAGGAAACTGTGGACAACCCAGCAGCCTGGACACACAAGGACTGACCCTGAGGAAACTGGGGACCACCCACCAGCCTGAACACACAAGGACTGACCCTGAGGAAGACTGGGGACCACCCACCAGCCTGGACACACAAGGACTGACCCTGAGGAAGACTAGGGACCACCCACCAGCCTGGACACACAAGGACTGATCCTGAAGAAACTGGGGACCACCCACCAGCCTGGACACACAGGATGACCCTGAGGAAGACTGGGGACCACCCACCAGCCTGGACACACAAGGACTGACCCTGAGGAAGACTGGGGACCACCCACCAGCCTGGACAGACAGGACGGACCCTGAGGAAGCCAGGTGACCACCCACCAGCCTGGACACACAAGCACTGACCCTGAGGAAACTGGGGACCACTCACCAGCCTGAACACACAAGCACTGACCCTGAGGATGGTCAGAGGACCACCCACCAGCCTAGACACACAGGACGGACCCTGAGGAAGCCAGGTGACCACCCACCAGCCTGCACACGCAGGACAGACCCTGAGGAAGGCCAGGGGACCACCCACCAACCTGAACACACAGGACGGACCCTGAAGAAGCCAGGTGACCACCCATCAGCCTGAACACACAGGATGACCCTGAGGAAGGCCAGAGGACCACCCACCAGCCTGGACAGACAGGACGGACCCTGAGGAAGCCAGGTGACCACCCACCAGCCTGGACACACAGGACGGACCCTGAGGAAGCCAGGTGACCACCCACCAGCCTGGACATACTCAGGACTGACACTGAGGAAGGCCAGGGGACCAGCCACCAGCCTGGACACACACTGGACTGACCCTGAGGAAGGTCAGAGGACCACCCACCAACCTGAACACATAGGACAGACCCTGAGGAAGCCAGGGGACCAGCCACCAGCCTGGACACACAGGATGACCCTGGCGATGCCCTCTACATCCCCCTTGCCCTCGGCTCTCCCGCCCAGCACCCGGGCACTTACTCTGAGGAGGCCCGTCCCACGGGAGGAGCAGTGAAATTGAACAGGGTGACCTCATCGAAACACAAGATGGAGAAGCTGCCCCCCACCACCACGTCCCCCGGTCGGTCGAAACGGGAGCTCGAGCCTGGCAGGCGCCAGCTGAATGGCCCAGAGAGGGTGACGCTGGGGCGAGGGCCCAGGACGGCAGGCAGCAGGGCCCACAGCCACATGCCCGCAGGGTCAGGACGGCCAGTGCCGTGGCAGCCCCCGTGTGGAACTGTGTCCTGCAGTGACAGCGCCTTTTACCTGGATCTACCTGGACCAGACGCCTGGGCTGAGGCTCATCTGCACCAGCAGCCTCCAGGCCCTGGGGAGACGGGACCCGAGCTGCAATGGGGGCCACCAAGCCCCACGCCTATTACAAGTTTCTCTCTCCTCCCCTGGCTCCCCGGCGCCCTGCGGCAGGGGCTGGGCTCTGGCGTCCTCTGTCCGCCTGGGAGGGCCCCCTGGGTCCTGCTTGCTTTCTGAGGGACTGCAGGCCCAGGAGCAGCTGCTCTGGGTCCCCAGGACACTGCTCTGGAGAGGGGCCCAGGAGGCCCAAAGCCCTGAACCCGGAGCGTGTGAGCCCTGGAGAGGGGCGTGTCCTCCAGCTGCAGGTGGCCAGGCCCAGCAGGCAGCAGCAGGACTCCTTGGGATCCAAGGCCCTCAGCCCCCACTGTGAGGCCAGGGCCCAGGTCCAGGCAGGAGGGAGGCTGGGCTGGTTGAGGCTGGACGGGCGCAGCCTGGGGCGCTCTGAAGAAGAAGGCTGCCCTGCGACCTTGGAGGCAGGGAGGCAGTTGGCACCCGGTGAGGCCGGGTCACACCAGCAGGGTGGGGTATGGTGGTGGACACAGGGCCCCCGTCCCTTGCTGGTCACTAGTGGGGACAGGGATGGTGCCGCCCCTCTGGGGCTGCACTGCAGATCCTCCAAATGACACGCACCTGTGGCGGCTCGGCCCGGCCCCTTCCCACTGCACACCCTGGGCAGGACATCCCAGGGCTCAGGAACTCCATAGCCACTACAGAGCACAGCGGGGACCAGATGTCCACGGGCCGGCCTGCAGTGTCCACTGGTCAGGGGGCCTCCAATGGAAGGGCATCGTCCAGGAGAGGAGCGGGGTGCTGAAGCTGCTCCACCTGCCCACACCAGGATCACCCAGGTCCAAGAAGACACGTCAGCCACCTACACTGACCACACTGCCCTGCAGCCTCTTGAACAGGCAGCTCCACAGGGACAGAGCTCGGTCAGTGCTGACCAGAGGCTGTAAGTGTTGCAGAGTGGCCCTGGGGGCCATCGGGGTCATGGAGCCGTGCTGGCAATCGGCAGGAGCCAGGCGGCACTGCTGGACACCGCTGACCCTGGGCAACAGATCACGGTCACCCTGTAATGAGTGTACTGGTCCCTACAGCAGTGGAGAC
This sequence comes from Sciurus carolinensis, assembly GCF_902686445.1. NCBI lineage: Eukaryota > Metazoa > Chordata > Mammalia > Rodentia > Sciuridae > Sciurus > Sciurus carolinensis. The sequence goes on along the minus strand of NC_062228.1, from coordinate 66,880,608 downwards.
AGCTGTCCCTAATCCCATAGGGGGAACTAAGACAGGGGCCGCTCGTTTAGATCAATGTAGTAGTGCCCGATGTCCTTCCTGCCTCCCCTTCACAATAGAACACCTGGGGATGAGGTGGACAGTAACACAGAAGTCGTCCCACTTGGTGACCTCGAACAGCTGAGGGGCCAGGCATGGAGTTACTCCTGACGTCCAAGCAAACCATGTTCCCTCGGGGGCCGCAGCATGCTGCTCATGTGGGCCTGAGGAAGTCCCAAGGGCTGCAGTGGACATGCAAGAATAAGCAGGAGAGAAAACATGATTCACGTGTTTCAGTCTTATCTTTGGAGGGTGGTGGGAGTCTCTGAGGGCTGTCCCTTTTCTGTTGTCTTGCCTCAGATGTGATCGATCCACATTGTGAGCAAGTCTCCTCCATTTCAGCCGGGCATTTGTCCGTTTTCTGGAAACACTTTCACAGATGTAGTCTCCTGGCTGGAATGGGTGTTGGAAACCGTGGTCTCTTGGGCTGGCTCTCTCCTAAGTTGAGCTTGTTGGAGAGACTTCACCACAGGTTGGAGCAGGGGCAGGTTCTTGGTAAGGGGGGAGGGAGGGCTCTGGAAGCATTAGCATTTCAATCTCTTGGACGACGTTGGCCTCCAACTTCCTGGACCCAAACCGGCCTTTATTTTTAACCCAATTACCTGTCTATATCGACTGTCTTTTGATTTCTTTTATTATTACCCCTCTAATTTTAGGGACATCTTACTACTGTAAGGAAAATGGGCGATGAGCGCTCTTGATTCTTCAAGATGAGGGAGACCACAAGGGATGGAGCAAGCACTTTGGACCCCCTTTTAAGAAATTGAGGCTGTCTGGGGTAAACGTCTGGTTCCATGAAAGGACAAAAAGATATGAATACTGAAATGAGAGTGATACAAAATAAATATTGTAGCATCTGGAACACGTCAGTGAGTATCATGAAGATGACAGAAATCAATAATCTCTCACCAGGAGGTGCGAGAACTGAGCTACTGTTCCCGTAACAAGGCCTAACAGAGTCTAACAAGGCTGGAGAGGATAAGGCCTTCATTTGTAAATCTTTAGCACTGTCAGACTTACCAGGAATGTAAACACAGTGTTTAGTTCAGTTACCTAATGTCATCTGATGTTTGTAAAATATCTTTTTGTTGGCATGATCTCTTTGTTTACTAGAGATCCCTTTACTTTTGTTACCTGGGCTACAGAGTCATGCTAGCAAACACTGATGGAGTCTACCTGTACAGGAGGTTAGGAGGATCTGTAGGCCTTAAACTGACTAAAAGTGTATAACTCTAGTAGTTCCTCTTGTTGGTTATCAGGCATTTCTGTCTAAGGATCTCTTTGTCTCTCCAGTTTTACTTATTTTGGGGGCTAACACAAGTGTACATCTCAAGGTACATTAAAGTAACTATTGTTTAGATTTTTAAATGTCCGTGAATGACTGTGTTTTGGTTTTAACTGTTTTGCTAGGTGCTTAAGATCAAGCTGGTCAAATTGACCTTGTTCCTGTCTGCTGTTAAGGGTCAGCTGAGTTCCCACAGGGTCACTCTTGGGGAACTTGAGAGCAGCTTCTTAGCTCCTTTAGTGCCATTCACCTGGCAGGGTCTCCTTGACGAGGTGGCTTTTGGAAGCATCAGGGATGTCTCCCTTTCCCAAGGAACCTCCTCTGCAGCAGGTGCACTGATTGGCCTTTTATCCTCTACTGCTCTCATTAATCCCCCTGATCCAGAGGTCGTGTGGCCCAGAGTTGCAGAGTTTCTTAGAGAAGTTCTCTTGTTCCCTGGGTTCAGGCTGACTCTGAGGGCAAGAGCCAAATACTGATTCTCTTGGCCCTTTTATTTTAATCTCAGTCTATAAATGTGATCTTAAACTTCCAGCATTCAGTCTCCCCAGTCGTAAAGTAAGAGTGCTGGGCTTTTACTCTAATGTCTATGACTTGACAGTCATTTACCCACATTTAATAATTGGGGTCTATATTATCTGTCCTATACATGATGGCTTATTATTTCAAATTAACTCATTTTTTTTTGTTTTTGAAGCATTACCTCAGCAAAACATTAATCCAGCAACAGTTAAAGAGTTTACAAGGCAAATACAAAATGGAATTAACAGCAGTGAAAGCAAATTTCCTTGTGTAATCGCTATCTTGAATTTTGGCTAAGCTATATATTATATCCCCTGTTGGAGATCACAGTCATTTTACAACAAAAACCAATCGTTTGAATGTGACTTTGAATGAGATGAAGTCTGGCTTATTCAGGAGCCACTGTAACATGTAGTAAGGTGGGAGGCAGGGCCTTATCTCAGGTAAGGGGGGCTCTTCATAAATCTTAGGTAAAGTGGTCAAGTTCTCAAGCTGCTCTTTGTCTTCTTTATAAATACCATTTTATAAATTTTTCATATATTATTTCCTAAGTCTATGTGAATGTTAGTTAACACAATACAATATTACATCTTAAAAGCGGAGAGAGTTTTAACTTCACTTTTGAGTAGTAAAATGGCAAAATGTTTTCCTGTTTCTTGATATTAACATTTAAACAGAGCAGGCTCTCATTATCTTTTAGAAATACATTTACATTTTTGTCCTAGTGTAGAAGGCAACATAAGGTTCAGGTCCAGATACAGAATACTAAATGCTATAAATAAATCCCCAATAAAATTTTCTATTCTTATAAGTTTAAAATTACCATTACAACCTTACGTTGGAGAACACCAGCTTGATAAAATGTTCCTTTAAACCATTCCCTGGGGGGCCAAGATGGTGGACTAGAGGGCGGCTGCATTTCACGTTGCTCCAGGACGCAAGATTCAAAAGAGGAGATAGTGAGAGACTTGGGACCAACTCAAAGCCGCCGGGTGAGTCTCTCCTGTTGGGGAGGCGCCCCGGATGGGGCGGTAGCCCCGGAACGCAGGGAATTTGTGAAGTGGAGTTGCTCGCCGAGAAGCCCCTCCCCCCGCTGGAGCGGTAAACAGGGACAACTGGGATCATCGTAGAGGAGGCGGCTCAGCACAGCGCTTGGACTCGGAGCAACCACTGGGGCTCCAGGCGGTTGCCTGAGGAGGAGCTGCGTGGCGAGCTGTTTAGACCCAGAACGACTGCTTCTGAACACCGGGGGGTTGCCCGGAGGAAGAGGAGGAGTGGGGCAGGACGCTTGACCTAGGAGAGACTGCATCAGAGCCACAGGCAGTTGCCAGAGGAGGAGCTGCGTGGCGAGCTGTTTGAACTCAGAACAACTGCTCCAGAACACTGGTGGCCTGCCTGGAGGAGGAGAGCGGTGGGATGCTTGGTCTGGGAGTGACTGCATCAGAGCCACAGGTGGTTGCCAGAGGAGGAGGCGAGTGGTGAGTTGATTGCACTCAAAGCAACCGCTCCTGAACACTGGTGGCCTGCCTGGAGGAGGAGCGTGGTGAGTCACTTGGTCTCGGAGCCACCGCTCCTGAACACCCAGGGGGCTACACCGAGGAGGAGGAGGAGGAACAGGGCGGGTCACTTGGACTTGGAGTGACTGCCTAGGGCTACGGGTGGTTGGCGGGAGGAAGAGACCCAAAGTGAGTTGTTTGGACTCCTAGTGACTGTGTCGGAAACCAGGCGGCTGTCTGGAGGAGGAGGTGTGTGGCGGGTCTCTGGGTCTCGGAGCTATTGTACGCGGCTCCAGGTGGTGGCTCAGAGGAGGGGCTGCATAGCCAGGCGATTGGTGCAGAGCAGGGTCCCAGGAGCTAGGTGGCTTCTTGCTGGAAGAGCCGCACAGAGACACGCCTAGGGGCGGAGCGAAGTTTCCACGGCTGCGGGCAGATTCTCTGGGAGAGGCAGCCTAAGGAGACTCGCCTGCGAAGGGTGAGGCTCCCAGGCCCAGGAGGTAGGTCCGGGCCCCTGGGATCGTTGCAGAGGAAGACAGCCCAGCCCATGCGGTAGGTGTAGATTGAGGGGAACCTCTAGGAGGGCAACTGACCAGCAAGACGTCCCCACCGAGTGAGTCTTCCCGGCCGGGGGAGGTCTTCCCACAGGGACGGTAAAACCAGAAAAACAAACAGGCCTTGCCTCAGCCCGCAGTCTAGTTCCCCATTGGATGACCATTGGTCAACAATTGGAGGCACCTCTGCCCACTAGCAGGGAATATACGCCACCTGAGGGTCACCACGCCTAGAGAGGCAGCTTCTTTGTGGAGCTCTGCATTATCAACTTCCTCCAAGACTTCAGGCTACTGAAGGATAAGAGGGGATATACTAGCAATCTTCAGGGACATTATAAGTTGATAGAGGAAATCTGCAATATCTTAATGACCCACTGATTCCTGAACAATATGAGAAAACAAGGGAAGAAAATGCCCCAAACAAATCTAGATGTTACATCAATAAAATCCAACGACAGCATGGCAGAAGAAATGACAGAAAGGGAGTTCAGAATGTACATAATTAAAATGATTAGGGAAGCAAACAATGAGATGAAAGAGCAAATGCAGGCATTGAATGATCGCACCAATCGACAGTTAACAGAGCAAATTCAGGAAGCAAAAGATCATTTCAATAAAGAGTTAGAGATATTGAAAAACAACCAAATAGAAATCCTTGAAATGAAGGAAACAATAAACCAAATTAAGAACTCCATAGAAAGCATAACCAATAGGATAGAACAGCTGGAAGACAGAACTTCAGATATTGAAGAAAAAATATTTAACCTCGAAAACAAAGTTGAACAAACAGAGAAGATGGTGAGAAATCATGAACAGAATCTCCAAGAACTATGGGATATCATGAAAAGGCCAAATTTGAGAATTATTGGGATTGAGGAAGGCTTAGAGAAACAAACCAAAGGAATGAACAATCTATTCAATGAAATAATATCAGAAAACTTCCCAAATCTGAAGAATGAAATGGAACATTAAGTCCAAGAGGCTTATAGGACTCCAAATACACAAAATTACAACAGACCCACACCAAGGCACATCATAATGAAAATACCTAACATACAAAATAAAGACAGAATTTTAAAGGCTGTGAGAGAAAAGAACCAAATTACATTCAGGGGGAAGCCAATACGGATATCAGCAGATTTTTCAATCCAGACCCTAAAAGCTAGAAGGGCCTGGAACAACATTTTTCAAGCTCTGAAAGAAAATGGATGCCAACCAAGAATCTTATACCCAGCAAAACTTACCTTCAAATTTGACGATGAAATAAAATCATTCCATGATAAACAAAAGCTAAAAGAATTTACAAAAAGAAAGCCAGCATTACACAACATTCTCAGCAAAATATTTCATGAGGAAGAGATAAAAAACAAAGAAGTAAATCAGCAAAGGGAGGAATTATCCTAAAGGAACTGTCAAATAAAGGAGGAACCAAGATGTGTCAAAAATTTTAAATATGAACCAAATGACCGGGAATACAAATCATATCTCAATAATAACCCTGAATGTTAATGGCCTGAATTCATCAATCAAAAGACATAGACTGGCAGATTGGATTAAAAAGAAAGATCCAGCAATATGTTGCCTGCAAGAGACTCACCTCATAGAAAGAGATACCCATAGACTAAAGGTGAAAGGATGGGGAAAAACATCCCATGCACATGGACTCAACAAAAAAGCTGGAGTATCCATCCTCATTTCAGATAATGTGGACTTCAAGTCAATGTTAGTCAGAAGGGATAAAGAAGGACATTTCATACTGCTTAAGGGAAGCATAAATCAGCAAGATATAACAATCATAAATATCTATGCCCCAAACAGTGGCTCATCCATGTACGTCAAACAAATCCTTCTCAATTGTGGAAACCAAATAGACCATAACACAATAATACTAGGTGATTTTAACACGCCTCTTTCACCACTGGACAGATCTTCCAAACAAAAATTGAACAAGGAAACCATAGATCTCAAAAACACAATCAATAATTTAGACTTAACAGACATTTACAGAATATACCATCCAACCAAGAGCGAATACACTTTCTTCTCAGCAGCACATGGATCCTTCTCTAAAATAGACCATATATTATGCCACAAAGCTAATGTCAGCAAATACAAGAAGATAGAGACACCACCTTGTATTCTATCAGATCATAATGGATTGAAGTTACAAATTAATGAAAGAGTAAAAAACAGAAACTACTCCAACACCTGGAGATTAAACAATATGCTACTATATGATGAATGGATAACAGAAGATATTAGGAAGGAAATTTAAAAATTCTTAGAGGTAAACGAGAACAAAGAAACATCATATCAAAATCTCTGGGACACTATGAAAGCAGTACTTAGAGGAAGATTTATTTCATGGAGCACATTTAATAAAAGAAGTAAAACTCAAAAAATCAATGACCTAACACTACAGCTCAAAGCCCTAGAAAAAGAAGAACAGACCAACACCAAAAGTAGTAGAAGACAGGAAATAGTTAAATTGAGAGCTGAAATCAACGAAATTGAAACGAAAGAAACAATACAAAAATTTGACAAAATAAATAGTTGGTTCTTCAAAAAAATAATCAAAATTGATAAACCTTTAGCCACACTAACAGAGAGAAGACGAGAGAAAACCCAAATCACTAAAATTCGGAATGAACAAGGAAATATCACAACAGACACGACTGAAATACAAAACATAATTAGAAGCTATTTTGAAAACCTATACTCCAACAAAATAGAAAATTTCGAAGACATCAACAGGTTTCTAGAGACATATGAATTGCCTAAACTGAACGAGGAGGACATACACAATTTAAATAGACCAATTTCAAGTAATGAAATAGAAGAAGTCATCAAAGGCCTTCCAACAAAGAAAAGTCCAGGACCAGACGGGTTCTCAGCCGAGTTCTACAAAACTTTTAAAGAAGAGCTCATTCCAATACTTCTCAAAGTATTCCATGAAATAGAAGAGGAGGGAACTCTCCCAAACTCATTCTATGAAGCCAATATTACCCTGATACCTAAGCCAGACAGAGACACATCAAGGAAAGAAAATTTCAGACCAATATCCTTAATGAACATCGACGCAAAAATTCTCAACAAAATTTTAGCAAATCGCATACAAAAACATATTAAAAAGATAGTGCACCATGATCAAGTGGGTTTCATCCCAGGGATGCAAGGTTGGTTCAACATCAGGAAATCAATAAATGTCATTCACCATATCAATAGACTTAAAGTCAAGAATCACATGATTATTTCGATAGATGCAGAAAAAGCATTTGATAAAATACAGCACCCCTTCATGCTCAAAACACTAGAAAAAATAGGGATAGTGGGAACATTCCTTAACATTGTAAAGGCCATCTACACTAAACCCATGGCTAATATCATTCTAAATGGTGAAAAACTGAAAGCATTCCCTCTAAAAACTGGAACAAGGCAGGGATGCCCTCTTTTACCACTTCTATTCAATATCGTCCTTGAAACTCTAGCCAGAGCAATTAGACAGACCAAAGAAATTAAAGGGATACGAATAGGAAAAGAAGAACTCAAACTATCCCTATTTGCTGATGATATGATTGTATACTTAGAAGAACCAGGAAATTCCACCAGAAAACTTTTATAACTCATAAGTGAATTCAGTAAAGTAGCAGGATATAAGATCAATGCACATAAATCTAAGGCATTTTAAACATAAGCGATGAATCTTCAGAAAGAGAAATTAGGAAAACTACCCCATTCACAATAGCTTCGAAAAAAATAAAGTATTTGGGAATCAATCTCACAAAAGAGGTGAAAGACCTCTACAATGACAACTACAGAACACTAAAGAAAGAAATTCAAGAAAACCTTAGAAGATGGAAAGATCTCCCATGTTCTTGGATAGGAAGAATTAATATTGTCAAAATGGCCATACTACCAAAAGTGCTATACAGATTCAATGCAATTCCAATGAAAATCCCAATGATGTACCTTACAGAAATAGAGCAAGCAATTATGAAATTCATCTGGAAGAATAAAAAACCCAGAATAGCTAAAGCAATCCTTGGCAGAAAGAGTGAAGCACGGGTATCGCAATACCAGATCTTCAACTCTACTACAAAGCAATAGTAACAAAAACGGCATGGTATTGGTACCAAAATAGAAAGGTGGATCAATGGTACAGAATAGAGGACACGGACACAAACCCAAATAAATACAATTTTCTCATACTAGACAAAGGTGCCAAAAATATGCAATGGAGAAAAGATAGCCTCTTCAACAAATGGTGCTGGGAGAATTGGAAATCCATATGCAACAGAATGAAACTAAACCCATATCTCTCACCATGCACGAAACTAAACTCAAAATGGATTAAGGATCTCGGAATCAGACCAGAGACCTTGCATCTTATAGAAGAAAAAGTAGGTCCAGAGCTTCAACATGTCGGCTTAAGACCAGACTTCCTCAACAGGACTCCCATAGCACAAGAAATAAAAGCAAGAATTAATAACTGGGATAGATTCAAACTAAAAAGCTTTCTCTCAGCAAAGGAAACTATCAGCAATGCGAAGAAAGAGCCTACAGAGTGGGAGAAAATCTTTGCCAATCATACTTCAGATAGAGCACTAATCTCCAGAATCTATAAAGAACTCAAAAAACTCTATACCAAGAATGTAAATAATCCAATTGACAAATGGGCTAAAGAAATGAATAGACATTTCACAGAAGAAGATCTACAAGCAATCAACAAACATATGGAAAAATGTTCAACATCTCTAGTAATAAGAGAAATGCAAATCAAAACCACCCTAAGATTCCATCTCACCCCAATTAGAATGGCGATTATCAAGAATACAAGCAACAACAGGTGTTGGCGAGCATGTGGGGAGAAAGGTACACTCTTACATTGCTGGTGGGGCTGCAAATTAGTGCAGCCACTCTGGAAAGCAGTGTGGAGATTCCTTAGAAAACTTGGAATGGAACCACCATTTGACCCAGCTATCCCACTCCTTGGCCTATACCCAAAGGATTTAAAATCAGCATATTACAGAGATACAGCCACATCAATATTCATAGCTACTCAGTTCACAATAGCCAGATTGTGGAACCAACCTAGATGTCCTTCAATTGATGAATGGATAAAGAAAATGTGGTATATATATACAATGGAATATTACTCAGCCATAAAGAATGATAAAATTATGGCATTTGCAGGCAAATGGATGAAACTGGAGAATATCATGCTAAGTGAGATAAGCCAATCTCAAAAAACCAAAGGAAGAATGATATCGCTAATAAGTGGATGATGACACATAATGGGGGGTGGGAAGGGTTAGGGTTGGGGTTGGAGTTGGGTTTAGAGAGTGGGGCAGGAATGGAGGAAGGGAGGACTGTATAGATGGAGGGGAGGGGTGGGAGGGGTGGGGGGGAAGGGAAAAAATGGCAGAATGAATCAAACATTACCCTATGTAAATTTATGATTACACAAATGGTATGCCTTTACGCCATGTACAGACAGAGAAACAACATGTATCCCATTTGTTTACAATAAAAAAAAATTTAAAAAAACCATTCCCTATAAAGATTTTATACCCAGAAGATATGAACACATTTAATATATAAAGAAGAGTAATAGCGTTATAATTACAATAATATCTTTATATTAACCAAGTTGAGTTTTTAAAGAAAATTTATACTTTGCAATGTGGTACAATGCTCCAAAATAACAGACGCTGTTTAGCCAGAGCTGTACAAACCCCAATTTTTATGAGCATCTGTTCTAGAGAATAAAATTAGCAGGCATGATGCTATCAGAAAATTGATATTTTAAGAATTATTTGTCATTTTACATATGGACTGAACTTTGGTTTATATCAGTGCATTAACATTTGACCTTACAGAATAAGCTCAAGTAGTTCACTGTTGTTTAATTATACGTACACCCAAACCTTTTAAAATTTACCCCTTGGGTTAGATCCCCAGCACCCCCAAAAAAAATGTGTTCTAAAATTTACCATTAATTTATGCTTTTTAATCCCTTAATTAGACACTCTTGTTGTTTATATACATGTACTACACTTTTATTTTATCACATAACAATTTTCTTACCTAGAAACAATTTTGACTAATTATATTTTTATACTTAGAACCATTTAAATTTTTAAATCTGTTGATCCCCTTTTTAAAATTTATATTTTGAAACAACTCTTGTAAATTTCTGAATTGAGATTAATTACTCCGTTTTCATAAGGTGTAATACTTGGATATTTATAGAACTCTATTTAAATATAGTTCATACTTTTGGACCCTTTATATAGAATAATACCTGTTGAGAATTTTAGTAACCTTGTTTTCTATGAACACAAAGTAATTTTAAACCATCTTTTTATTTACCAATTTATGAAAGCACCAAAATTGTTTGAGTATGTTATCCTGTGGAATTTAAGGAGTTTCGAGTACTAGATGTTATCTTTAACAGTTAACATTTGAACTCCTGAAATCAATCCATGATTAATCCCATATATGTCAAATCTAGTTTAGTTTTTTTTTTTTTTAAAGGCCAAGATATCACAGAAGTGTATTGGACAGCATAAACCATTTGTTCCCAGTTGACGAAAAATTTAGAAACCACAGATATTAGACATTTTATAAAATTAACATTTTATCAGTTGTTTGACCACCTAGAGAAACTTGTGAGTTAGCAAGTTTTAAAGACAGCTTTTCTTTTCATTGTTTACCCAATTTAAATTGAACCTTTAAAATCATGTGAAGTTAAGGTATTTGGATCCTTCTTTTTTTATTATTTTAATTGATGAGCTCACATGTCAATTTGGAACCAAACATATGTGGACATGATAATACACATATACATAAAATAGATGGACAAAGGCCTCATAGCTTATTTTTTAAAACCCATTAGACTGAGAGTTGACCCTCGTAAACTGGCCTCTGAATGAAACAGAGCATTAAGAAAACATTATACTTCAATAAAATAGGTCTGATCAAAAATTAACTTAGGTGCACCAGATCAAAAATTATGAACTCAGAAAACTAGAATTTTAAGTCTTTTTGGCCTGATGTGGTCCCTCTCATCACAGATGAAAAGAATAAAGAGAATATAGACAAGGTTGTGCCCTATCCCTCCCTGAAGGAGATTCCCAAGGAGACAGCAATGGAGCTGCTTCCACCGGTCTCCTGGGAGAGGCCCTCAGGTGGGGTCTTGTTCTACCCGGTTTTCCTGGTCTCTTGGATGGCAGCCATCAAAATGTTAGCCTGGCACTTTGGTTGACCAACTGCAATAGTTGGAAGTTTCTATTGGCAGCAGTTTACATTTTAATGTAAGCTTTAGTGAACATGGTTAAAAAGCTCATTAGCCATTTTTTTCCAAATTTGACTATAAAACATTTGATCAGGATGTCCAGGCTGCCCAAAGACAATGTGGTGGTCCCCGAGGAGGCCATCTGACCTCGAAAGCTGGCCGTTCTCTCTCAGAGAATTGAGGGAGAGAAAAGATGTCACAGCGGGTCCTGTGCACTCGGCCCTTCTCTGGAATTCCTGGAAATTGGTCAATATGCGTTGAAGGGTGTGCAGGACCAACACGAGGGAGACCGACCCACGTCCATTCAAGGCAGAAAAAAACAGAAAAGAACAAACAAAAACGTCCCAGTAGCCGGTGTTCCCGAGTTCCCCGAGAGTGAGCATCCCAGGCGGCCGCAGGCCGGGTTGGCCACGGAGGGAAGGAGCCTGCGCCACCGAGATGGCCTTGGCGGCCACTTCCCTTTCTCCGCCAGGTGCGAGTCCCGATGTGGTCAAAGAGGGACTCTCCGCGGGAAACCAGGGCGGTGGGAGGAGGAATCCGCGGCCCCTGCTAACGTGGCCATCACTGAACTGTTCTTCCAGGAGAAGGGCATTCGCTGCGCCCCGACGTGTCCCCGGCGTAACCAGCACCCGCGAGCGCACTGGGGTTCGCGCTCAGGACGGGGGACCTGCTGGCACACAGCGGAGGGCGCAGCTCAGAACAGTCCCAGGACCCAACATCCGACTGAAAACCCGAGGCTGGACAAACGCCCGACGCCGCCGAGCCGCGCGCGCTCCGACGAAGCCATCGCCACAGCTGGACAGGGCCTCCAGGGACCGGCAACCCGGGACGCGGTCGGCTTCGTGGACTCACCGGACTTGGGAGGACAAGGAGTGGGGCTCGGGCGCTCTAATTCAGCCTGCGGAAGGCACGAGGCGCGATGCAGCGAGGCAGGGCATCCGGCCACAGAGGCGCGGCCGCCGCCCTGGCCACGAGGGCAGAGGGCGCCAGTGGACTGCGCTGGGCAAGGGTGAGCGCCCGCGCCGTGAACCAAAAGGCTGGCGACAGCGGCGGCGCGGCCACCGAGAACACCCGCGCACGGATCGACTAGCTGAGCGGCAACCGAGTGAGAGTGCGCGAGAGAAAACGGTGCCGCTGGGCTCCTGCAAAGGACCGCAACTGGCCTGGACGCCAGCGACGAATTTCCGCTATGGCCCTCCGTGGTGCTGTCACCGAGAATCTGGAGACACGAAGACAAGAGTGGTACTGCGCCCCAGGCTCAGTGCAGATGTGTGCTCTGGCAGAAAACCGTCCGGGGCGCGCTGCTGGTCAGAGAGCCACTGGGAACTCCGGGAACTTGGACCGGGAACGTGGCAGCAGCGGGCCTGGGACAGAGAAAGGGACCGTCGAGGGTGCAGAGAGCCGCGATGCCACCTGCCGGCGGCGCAGGACCCGCCTAGGGCCCCCGCACACAGCGGAAGGCTTTGTCCAGGCCCAAGGCAACTATGGCCTCTGGCTCCATCAGCGGTGCAGCGGGTAAAACTAGGCCAGCGCTGAGAAGGGAGCGGCAATTCCATGAACCTGGGCTGGTTTCAGAATGGGACAGGTGTTCCAGAGAGACATCGTGCACAGAACTTTCACAGATGAGAAGCTCCAGGTTACCAGTCCTGCAGGATGCACGGCACCTCGGGTTATGATGCAGCTGAGACTGAAACTTGGGACCTCGTGGGGAGGAATGTTTGGAGAGAAGGTAGAGATTAATTCTGCAGTCTTGACTTGGATTCTCAGCTGCCTGTTTTGTTTCTCTACTGCTGAATGCCTAAGTGAGAAGGAGTAAGTGGAAGAGAGAGAGAGAGAGAGAGGAGGCTTTAGACTTTAAATATCAAATAACCAAATATGGTTCAGAATCAAATTCTTATCTCAACCTTTAATAGACTTAAGTGTCATTTAAGTTTTCTAAGCCACAGGTGGTGGTCATTGTTCAATCTGTGAAGTGAGGACCAAGATCGTTCAAATTTCAAAAAGTAGCTTTTAGGATTGTAAGAAATCATACAGGTGAGTCAGGCACGGTGGCATATGACTGGATCAGCTGCTGGGAGGCTGAGGTAGAAGGAGTGAATGTTTGGAGCCAGGCTGAGCAACTGAGAGAGACTCTGTCTCCAAAGGATTAAAAACCTAGGAGATATAGCTTTAGTATAAGTGCTCTGTCTTCCATTCCCAGTAGTGGAGAAGAAAAAAGGAAATAAAAGTAAAGTGACAGTTCCTGAGACATAATACAACTAGTAACCTTCGGAAAGATAGTATCATCCTTAGGTGGTCAAACTGTTAACACCAGAAGCAAAACCCCAATGAAGGACCAATGCATACCTGTGACCCTTTAAAGATCGCCCTAAACGTAAGAGGATTTTTTACATCCTTGTACCAGATCCGCATTATTTTTCTTTTCTCTTTGAGAAAGGGCGTTCCTAATTTTCCTGCTCTTCTAGAACTTGAAATTCTCCCACCTGAGTCTTCTGAATAGCTGGGATCACAAGCATGGCCCACTGCTGCTTGGCTATCAGGTTCACTTAAAAATGGACAGAAACATACATTATTTAGCATCTCATAGGTCCACAGTCTTCTCTGTTTTACCTTCAATATCATAAACCTTCCACAAATATTCACTTAAGCATATACAGACTGCTTACTTTTGACAGCTATTCTGAAAATAGCTGCCAATTTGGCACGTTCTCTTTCAAATATGGAAATTTTTTTTAAAAAGTTACCTGGAATGTGGAACTACCTAATAATGTGCTTATTAGGGACTGGGAAGGGTGTGAGGGAAGATGGTAGAAGAGTGGATGGAAGCAGCAATGCACTCCGTATGTATGTGTGGAAATATAACATGAATCCCTTCCATGTGTACAGTGCTTACGTGTCAATAAACAAATTTTAAAATCACCACATACAAAAAAAAAAAAAGAAAAGAAAAGGACAAACAAACACAGAACAGGTAAGACACCAAAGACAATGACAAGTGCCCACTCCTGATTTCTGCCCAGAGGGCCTGGGAACGACTTGCCAGTCCCGGACTCGGGAAGTAATGCTGCGTCCAGCCTTCCTCAGAGTCCCCAGATGCGGGTCCACCAGAAACAGACTGACTCGTCCCCGGGGGGCAGAAACAGGTGACTCTGGGAGAATTTAGCTCAGTCCTGGGTTGGGAATCCACACACCATGCAGCCTGGGGCTGAGGAACGTCACCCAGAGGCCTTCCCTAGGAGCACCGCTGTGGCCTCTCCCCTCCGCAGGAGTTCCCAGGTCAGGGGTGGGCGGTGGTTACCCACCAGGCAGCCAGGATCTCGCTGGGGCCTCCAAATGTTATGGGGTCAACTTAAGAACAGACCGATCACCACTAAGAAGTCCAACATTGAGAGTCTTTATTAAGCCGGCCGGCTGACTGTCTCACAAGATGCCCCCCAAAATGGCTATCGGGAGAAGAGCCCAGACTACAGGGTTGCAGGGGTTCTTATACCAAAAACCACATCAATCCAAAGTGTCTGTTGCTGTGATTCAACATTACAAACTAACATCGTGGGATCTGAACTCGTCAGCAGAGGGTGAAGTGGGTTAAATGACCTCAGTAGGTACAAACTAAAGAATGGTTACAACACCTAGACAATGGCTGTTGAGAGCACCGTTGACATGCTACATCGTTTAGGAAACTGGGAATGCAACAGAATAATTTTTCATTTTAGGAGAATTGCCATTTCCACATTTTGTATTGCCAAAATGTCATGCTAAGCAACTGTAGATGGGTACACAGGCGGGGGACTTCCCATGGGAGAAGATTTCCTACATAAATGAAAATATCAGACAAATGTAGTTAGCAGTATGAACCATGTCTTTTGCTGCAAGAAATATCTTAGAAGCAATGGATATGACGATACATTATGGACATTTAGTAGAAATCAGCACTTTATTGTCTGACCACCTAGAAAACGGTTTGTGAGTTGGAATTTTAAGCATATATTCCTTTTGACTGATTGCTTCAATTATATTCTTTGGATCCATCTCTTTATTTAAATTTTAATTGTTGCATGCTTATTTGTCCAAATGCCAATTCTGAGACCACGCAATAACACATACAACCAACAACACAATAAACAGGTGTGCACACACACCACAAGGAAAGGAAGCAGATTTTGTGACTATTTTATTTGGAGCCCCCAGGTAGGAGGCAGTGTGATTGATAAAGATTAAGCCTCTATTCAATTTAACCTATTAGAAATTAAATTAGAGCCCAGCAGACTCTGATATTATGACGTAATCATGGGACAGGCCTGTCCAACTGGAGACACCAGCTATGAAACCCAGCAGCCAAGATGGACACTGACATCAAAGGTTTCAGGTAGCGGCTCTCTGTCCTCCGTGGTTATCAGACTCATTCCCAACAAGACCACGTCTCTGTCCTCCTTAGGACTCATTAAAGGAATTTTTGAATGTATTCAAGAGCAAACCCTGGAGAAACTGGCTTCTGAACAAAGAGGGTAAACTTTTAGAGTTAGAAAAAATAATACTGACCAGAAAATACATTAATATGTATAGAATTTCAAAAAGCAGGAGTTTTCTTAAAAAAATTTAAATGGCCTCAATGCTAACATCACCATCAGGTCGGAGTGTGCTTTTCACAAAGATAAGAGTCAGTTAAGATCTCAACAACGTGGAATTCTGTGAGGGCCTCAGGAAAGAAATTTAAAATCCTGGCTGAAGAACGCATGCGCACTCAGAACCCTCACTTCTCTCTTTCTGTGCTCGGCTTTGGGAGGAACTGGCTATAAAGCAGCTGGAAACAGGTGAGAGGCCAGCCACGCCCTGTGAATGTAGAAGGGGACACTTTCCCTCTTGTCTTCACACGATCTCGCAGGCCTTGTAAACCCTGCAGCTCTGTAACTCACAGTGTTACATGTGAGCCTAGGAGAGATGAGAGCCAGCAGAAGCCAAGAGGGAAGGGAAGTGGGGCGATGCTCTTCCTCTGGGAGACCTTCTCTTCAGCGGGTGACCTAGTCCACGTGCTCTCTGCACAGCCCTGTTTTCCTTCTCCTTGCTCCAGCTGCGAGCCTACCTTCAACCCGGGTGCCCGTCGCCCACGACGTT